>NW_007233014.1:0-35698 GCF_000164805.1 Carlito syrichta
TTCCTAGACACATAATAATTCGCTTAAATAAGGTAGGCACAAAGAAAAAATCCTAAAGGCAGCAAGAGAAAAAGGCCAGATCACCCACCATGGAAGACCAATCAGAATAGCAGCAGATTTATCTGCAGAAACCCTGCAGGCTAGGAGAGCTTGGAGCCCTATCTTCAAAGTCCTAAAGGATAAACAATTCAAACAAGAATAACCTACCCAGCCAAGCTAAGCTTCATCAGTGAGGGAGAATTAAAATATTTCCCAGATATCCAATCCCTAAGAACTTATGCAGCCACAAAACCATCTCTACATGAAACACTTAAGAAAGTACTAAACACAGAAGAAAAGGAAAAAAGAACAACGTTCTTCACAAGAGTACAGGGAAAAGAATAAAATATACACGAACCAACCCCAAAAGCAAAAGAAAGACAAAAAAAAAAAAAAAAAGAAAAAGAAAAAAGAGAAAACCAAGTGGAAGAACAATAACTCAATAAGAACTCCATGATAGGGACGAACTTTCACATTTCAATAATTAGTCTGAATGTGAATGGACTAAACGCACCACTGAAAAGACATAGAATGACAAAATGGATAAAATATCACCAGGCAACAATATACTGCCTTCAAGAGACCCATCTCACTAGAAAGGACATACACAGACTCAAAGTAAGAGGATGGGAAACAAATTTTCAGGCGAATGGAACACAAAAGAAAGTAGGAGTCGCGATCCTAATTTCAGACAAAATACCAATTAAGCTACCAAAAATTTAAAAAGATACAGAGGGCCACTGCATAATGATAAAAGGTTCACTTCATCAACCAGAAATATCTATCCTAAACATATATGCACCTAACATAGGTGCACCAACTTTTATAAAGCAAATTCTAGGAAAACTAAAGAAAGATATTGACTCTAACACCATCACAATGGGGACTTTAGTACCCCACTCACAACCATAGACAGATCATTAGGACAAAATCAGCAATGAGACCCGGAACCTCAGTGTGACTCTTGACCAAATGGACTTGATACCTACAGAACACTCCATCCAAAGACTACAAAATACACATTCTACTCATCACCGCATGGAACATATTCTAAGATCGACCACATAATTGGCCATAAATCAAGCATAAGCAAATTTACAAGGACCGAAATTTTACCATGCACCTTCTCGGACCACAGTGGAACAAAAATAAACATTAACACCAACAAGGTCCCCACATAACCCACTAAGACATGGACACTAAACAGTATGATACTAAACAACTTCTGGGTCAATGATGAAATCAAAACAGAGATCAAAAGATACCTGGAAACAAATGAAAATGAAGAAACATCTTACCAAAATCTCTGGGACGCCATGAAAGTTGTAGTAAGAGGGGAATTTATATCCCTACAAAATCACATGAAGAAAATGGAAGGATCACAAATTACCTAAGGAAGCTAGAAAAACAAGACCACAAAAACCCTAGTTTGCATCTCTCTAATTCCTAACTAGAAGCAGAAGTTCCAAACATGTTTTGAATTGTCAAAGAATGAAAGATGGTGAAAGAACTGTCTGTTTTATTGTTTCACCATTCCAGGTGTCAGGAATTCAAAAAACTCTTCACATTACATAAATACTGAGGATAACCTAGCTACTCAGGGCATGCTAGCAGTCTCAATGCCCAAGAAAGTATGCTAAGTACCAAAGTGACTGACACAATCACTCCATTATCAGATTCCTCCTTGAAAAGCTGTATGTGACTCCCTCTGCTTTCTGAAGCAAGACATTTTCTACCTTTATTAGATCTGGTGGCCAGAAGTTCCCATGCCATGTCCAAAATTTATTACTCTAAATTTTTAGGAAATACCATTTCATGTTTTTCATCTATCTGATTGGTGTTCTGCAACACCACATGTGAATAACACATGTGAAAGTACATGCTTCAAAAGTAACTGTTTTAGAGTATTGCTATATACTCCTAAACTTCACAAAGTTCCCCATATGCAGACAGTAGCTGGATATTGTGAACTTCTTTTACCTGCTACTAAAATTGTTTATGAATTTTTCAAGAGCCAGAAAATAACCTTCTCTTCATTCTTTAAACAAGACTCAACGGTCTATCTTCACTTTTTGAAATAATTTATTGGAAACTGTATTCTTAACAAAGTTTGTAAAAAGAAAGTTAAATATAGGTGAGCTGAGGACTAACTAGTATCTTCTGGAGACCATACTGACTGTTGCATATAGCTAAATTTTTTTTTAAAGATTTTTATCTTTGGGAGCCCGTGGGTTCGAGACTAGCCCAGGCAACTTGGCAAGAACTTGTCTCTAAAATAAAAATAAAAAATTAACCATGCATGGTAGCATGCACCTGTAGTTCTGGCTACTCGGAAGGCTGAGATGGAAGGATCGCCGGAGCCCAGCAGGTTGACAGCCTGGGCGACAGAGTGAGACTCCAGCTTAAATATATATATATATATATATATTTTTTTTTTTTTTAAACAAGTAGGACATTTTCTGGTGAATTGGAATTGAGGTTCCTTTCCTTTCAGCTAAGTTTATGTCATGATCTAACTTCTGACTTCTTATAGAGAATATCTGTTAATTTCCAAAATACAGGTCCAACAAAATTTTTTTTAAAAAAGAGGTTCATTCATGTTGTCCTTTGATGGCCAATATATACCAACGGTATTCTGTTGGTACATGTAATATGTATACCAACAGTATACTGTTGGGCATATGGCATTATTATTTTATGAATGGAGATATATTATGCTTTCTGTGATACAAGCAATGCCAGACCAGTCCTTCAAGAAGTGTCTTGCTAGATTTGAAGTGACCTGCTTCATTCTTAATTTCTTTATGGGGCAGGAAAGTGTTCAATGATCGTGTACACCTACCAAAAGATTGAGAAGGAAAAGAACGTTAACCAAAAACCCTTTGCAAATGTGCTTTTTTATTAAAAGGGTTATGGATCAAGGATATGATTGATTCTTGGTAATTGTGAAAACAAAATTTATTTTGTGTATTTGAGTGCTATATTCACAGGGCGATTCCCAGAACCACTGTTGAAAGAGAAGTGGTACAGGAAGGAACCTTTTCCTCCAGTAAATTCGCTTACCATATTCATACTAACACATAGAATTCCAGCATACAGCATCAATTTTTTTGTTGTTGTTTTTGTTTTTGTTTTGTTTTGTTTTTTGAGCTGGCATCTTGCTCTGTCCCGAGGCTTGAGTGCAATGGCATGCTTACTGCTCACCACAGCCTTGGGCTCTTGGAAGAAGTCCTCCAGGGTCAACCTCCCGAGTAGCTGAGTCTACAGAGGTATACCATCATGCCTGGCTAATTTTTATTTTTTTAGAGACAAGGTCTCACTATGTTACTAAGACTGATCTTGAACTCCTACTTGCCTCAGCCTCCCATAGTGCTGGGATTATAGGCATAAGCCATTGTGCCTAGCCTCTATTTATTTCCTTTTATGCTTCTTGATTTGTTTTTTAATCTCAAAAAGATCCTCACAGTCAACAACAGTGTGTATAAATTTATGATTTTTTTCTCAAGTTATTTTAGTAGAGACAGTATGACTATTTCCATTCTAAATGCACATGGAAGCTTAAAGAACAGAAAGTTCTAGACTTAGTATATCATATCTGTCTTTGGTTTAGGCCTATGATCTTGTGTTCTTTCCTTGTTGGTGCTTTTGATGAATGCTTACATCTTAAGTAAAATTATTCAAGAGAAATAAACCTAAC
The DNA here is from genome assembly GCF_000164805.1 of Carlito syrichta. Classification (NCBI taxonomy): domain Eukaryota; kingdom Metazoa; phylum Chordata; class Mammalia; order Primates; family Tarsiidae; genus Carlito; species Carlito syrichta. Next base: position 3,737 of record NW_007233014.1, read on the forward strand.
AATGTTACTAATTTTTTAATGAACTATCCCTAAATGTCTAATACTATTCTAACCAACAATAGTCTATGTTGAAAATAATCTCCTTTTTTAAATTTTATTTTATTTTTTATTTTTTTGAGTTGGAGTCTCACTGTGTTGCGCAGACTGGAGTGCAGTGGCAAGCTCCCATCCACCGCAGCCTTGACCTGCTGGGTTCTGGCTATCCTTCTGCCTCAGCCTTCCAAATAGCCAGAACTACAGGCATGTGCTGCCGTGCCTGGCTAATTTTTTATTTATTTGAGAGACGAGGTCTTGCCAAATTGCCCGGGAGGGTCTTGAACCCGTGGGCTCAGACAATCCACTCACCTCAGCCTCCTAAAGTGCTGGGGTTACAGGCTGAGCCACCGAGCCCTGCCAAAAATAATCTTTAATTTGTTGTCTTGTTTTGGTTTGGTTTGACTAGGGGAGTGGAACCCATAAGGATTTAAAAAACAAAGACAAAAACATAACTTGCTTTGTATACATTTCTTTTTATTTGTAAGAGTGAGCATTGTGATATATTTGGCCTGGAATTTGTTTTTAATTAGAATATAAAAATGAAAGGTAGCAAGTAAGAAGTGAAAAAAGAATTTTGTTTTTAACAAATACATGATATTTGGGTATTAAGACCAGGGTGCGTGCACTCTTGTAAATATCCTTTCTCTTGTCAGATGGGGTTAGTACTTGGGATGCTGAGCTATTTCTGTGGAGGCAAGAAGATTGTGAGAGTGGCTTGTGACTCCTGAAAAGACCTAATCTTTTTACTTCTCTTTCATTGATTGCTTTGGTAGCAGACTATAGTTCCATTCCCAGTTGAGTTTTTCACCTGGCGAATCTGATAGACTTGTGGATCTATTACCTGCTTTCTGATGTTGACCCCTCCCATGCCACACTTGGTGGACTTTGAGAGCAAGAACAGTCCACAGACATTTTATATACCTTATTTTTTACTTTATTTCATTCTTTTATTTCTTCATTTCCACAAATACTTACTGAGATACTGTACTGGTCATAGACACAACAGTAATAACCTATTTTCTATTCATTTGAGGTTTTTAATACCATCAATCCAGATAGGAGAAAATATTATATAAATAGCACTTTGCTCAAATAATTACAGTATTGATGGTGCTCATAGATACTGGAGGTTTTAAGTTAAAAATAAATTGCTGTATTCTGTTGATTAAAGAAATTCAATGTAACAGTAATAATAGTATGACAAAATTAAATATTGTAGTTATGCAAAAAAGGAAAAAGTTCAACTTTACCTGTTTCCTCCTTCATTATTGATATCATCTTCTATTTTTATGATGCATCCACTGGGAACTACATATCTTAATCAATTTTACCTTTTTGATGAGTTTGTAATGGAGTTAATAAATAGTTAAAATAAAACTGAGAGAAAGTACTATATTGGGAAAGAATTTTAATTTTAGTGTCAAAAATTCATTTATGATAGTATATGTAGCTATTTTGTATTAGTTAGATTTTCTATTGTGAAGGGAATATACAGTCCTTTTTCTGGTGTGCCTTGAAATGCAAGCTCTTCTGTGACATTTGCCTTTAACTGCTAAACCTTCACTACCAGCATGGACATTCCATGAGTGCAAACACTTGACCTTGTTAACTGGTCAAATCCTCAGCAACTGTACCTGGCCCAGAGCAGTCAGTGATTATTTGTTGAATGCTTTGAATCTTTTGTGCTATACAATGACACATTTGTAGGTACCCTCTACCTTCCACAACATTTTCACTTCAGTTATCTCATTTGATGGTAACATCAGTTTTGTGAGAAAGGCAGCACAGACAATCAAATTGTAGCTCAAGTGGGTTGTGACAGAACTAGGATAGGAGAGTGTCATATCCAAGTCAAAACAGTCCATTTATTTTTTTCATTAATCATCATTCAATAAATACTCATTATTATTGCTATGGGCCAGTCACTGTGCTAAATTTTTTTTTCTTTTTTTTGAGTTGGAGTCTCCCTCTGTTGCCCTGACTGGAGTGCAGTGGCATGCTCCCGGCCATCGCAGCCTCGACCTGGTAGGCTCTGGCGATCCTTCCACCTCAGCCTTCCAAGTAGCTGGAACTACAGGCACTCACTACCACGCCCGGCTAATTTTTTGATTTATTGTAGAGATGAGGTCTCGCCAAGTTGCCCAGCGGGTCTCAAACCCACAGGCTCAGGCAATCCACTCACTTCAGCCTCCCAAAGTGCGGGATTACAGGCTGAGCCACCGAGCCCAGCTGTGCTAAATGTTTTAATTGAATTATCTTACTGAACTCTTACAACAGCCCCATGATATAGTACTGTTATTATTATCCCCATTTTGTGAATAAACTAAGACACAATGAAGTTAGCTAACTTACACGAGACCACACAACTAGTAAATATCTGCATTGGGATTTTGGCTCAAGCAGTGTGAGTTCACAGCCAAAACTTTCAATATGACCTAACCACTGCTCTACAGTTTTAACACTGCTATTCTCCTTGTAGCTTCAGGAAACAGATGCTAACCTGGGGAAAAGCTCTAGGATTCTGATGAAGCCTTTTCTTTTAAATAGTTTGACAATGTGCATACATGAACCAAATAACTACCATCATGACTTCTTAATGCCTTTTTAAATTATTTGATATTATTATAATAGATGCTTGTCATATGTTTTCATAAGTTGATAAGCCAGAAATGATTGTTACTGTAGTTATGAGTAAAGAGACAATACAAAAAGAAAAAAGAAAGAGAGATGTAGTCAGACAGGTTGCCAAGATTACAAGAGAGGCAGATTGACATCCTTCTAATATAAAATAAGGTACCTCTTAGGTAGTGGAGAATGAGTCTGAAAAAAATCCACTCAAGCCAACTGGATATTTGTGAGATCAGGACATGCCTACTGTCTTATAAAAGAGTCTGCAGTCAGAAAAGAGAATATTAATACTTAGCACCAACCAAAAAGATGATCATGGCATGGGTTGAATTGAGCAGTGTAGCTTTTCAATGAATGTTCTAAGCTGTCTGTACCAGTATAAATGTTTGAAAGTTCCAGAGTGAAAGCACTGTCTCTAGCATGAGTTTTCCTCAACTACTTGTTAAGGAGTGCACCTCACCTTGATTCAACTCAAGTATCCACAGCAGCTGATAACACATTAAACAAGCCCTTGCCTATAAGACAGCAGAAGCTTCAAGATAGTTCCACTACCAATAAGATACAGTAGGTGAGAATAGGAGGATTACTTCTGCAGGATGAATATGTTAAAATCAAAATTGTTGGCTGGGCACAATTTAGGAGGGTGAGGCAGGAGGATTCCTTGAGCCCAGAAGCTCGAGACCAGCCTAGGAAACATAGTGAGACCCCCATCTCTACAAAAAACCAAAAAGTTAACTGGGTTTAGTGGCACAAGCCTGTAGTCCCAGCTACATGGGAGACTGAGGCAGGAGGATCACTTGAGCCCAGGAGTTTGAGGCTTCGGTGAGCCATGGCCATGCCACTGCATTCCAGCCTGGCAACAGTGTGAGACCCCCACTCAAATAATAATATCAAAATTGTTATAAATGAAGACTTACTTACATATGCAAAAACGGTGTCATAATGAAATGGCAAAGGTAGAGCAGGATCATTAATGTAACTTGTAACCTGTAAAAAGCCAAAGGTTAAATTCCATGATGATGAAATATTAGTTTGATGCATAAATTCCTGGCATTTGGTTTTGGCATGGCAGCACTGCAGTGTTCAGGATTTGTTTATAATTTGTCATTTGGAGTGACAGTGTTGTGTTTGTGAATAGGTCTTACATTTTGCATATTTGAGGAAAGTTTGTACAATATGTGTTCTTAAAAAAGGTGGAATATTAAGTGGAAAAAAATTAACACTTCCAACGTATTCATCAGTTTGAGTTTAACAGAGGAGTAAAGGCAGCAGAGGTGGCTTGAGACGTTTGTGCCGTGTAAGGGGAGAATGCCATTGGGTAAAGCACAGCAAAAAAATAGATTTTTTTGTTTCAAAGAGGACCACTTTGACCTGAGTGATTCTCCACATTTAGGAAGACCATCCAGCTTTTGATGAAGATTGTTTAAACTTTAATTCCCAATGATCCATGTTAATCAACCCAAGAACTGGCAAACATGATGTACTGTGACCGGTCAGCCCTCATGTGACATTTGTATTCCATGGGCAAGCGAAAAATGCTATGAACTTATACTTCAACCCAATAATAGACCAGTGGATCCAGGATCTCCTTCTTTGCTGATATTTTGCTGGAGGGGCCTGGGCAAGACATCACTTCTAAGTCATTATTGTCATATTGGTTCTATAGGTCAAATTTCTAATCATAGCTAAGATTTAGGCAGGTAAATTTGTCAACTACTGATTATATTTGTCAAATATATGAATTGAAACACATATCTGATGTATAATGTATACTACTTTAAAATTTCATGTCATTTTGGTACTCTGAAAGTTATTCTCACATGCACTCCAAGTCTTCTTTCCTTACTCACATTTTCTTTTCCATAGAACAAATTGGTCAGGAAATGTTGGAAAACCTTAGTCATGACAGAGAAAAGATACAGCGAGCACGTGAAAGAGTAAGTACAAGTGATACAGTTTTTCACATTTTCAGTCATTGGAGACATAAAATAAAGATCATTGGGACATACATAAGCAATAACAATTACGTAGATCGGTAAGTATACATAAAAATGACTCAGGTGAAAGAGGGGTGTAAAGTCTGTGGATAAGAAAGAGTGAAATAGAGAAAAGGGCTGCCGGGCTCGGTGGCTCAGCCTGTCATTCCAGCGCTTTGGGAGGCCGAGATGAGTGGATTGCCTGAGCCCGTGGGTTCAAGACCCACCTGGAAAACTTGGCAAGACTTCATCTCTATAATAAATAAATTTTAAAAAAAAAGAGAGAGAGAGAAAGGCTGACTCTGTATCCCCATTCTGGAATGTTCCAGATGGATATTTTATTCAGCTCTATAGCTGAGAAGGTCATTGAGGGAGATTTTGGTATGTATCAATCTTTCAGAGTGAAAGCTGCAAAAATATTGATGTCTCATCCTTCCTCAATTCATTTCATTTTTGTTTATGTTTTTAGAACTTTGTGCATTTATAAATTGGAGATAAATTACCAAATATATTTTAAACTTTGTCAGCCCATAAGGCATTTGCTTTTTTTTTGAGTCATGACCTCACATTTGCCTAGACTGGAATGAAGTGGCATAATCACGACTCATGCCTTGACCTCTTGGGCTCAAGCAGTCCTCCTGCCTCACCCTCCTAAGTAGCTGGGACTACAGACGTGCGCCACCACACACAGCTAATTTTTTCATTTTTGGAGAGATGAGGTCTTACTATGTTGCCTAGGCTGGTCTGAAACTCCTGGGCTCAAACAATCCTCCCACCTCAGCCTCCTAAAGTGCTGGAGTTACGGGTATGAGCCACTGCTTCTGACCAACAATTGATTTTTTATTTAGTTCAGGTATCCAGATTAAAGCTCCTGGGATTACCTTTCACATATCATTTTCTGAATCTAAGAATTTTTGGAGTTTGTCTATAGATGTCAGAAATGTATTTATTTTGTGCATCTAAGCATTTTTATTGTTTGGATTTTCTTTCATGAAATAGATAGTTGCTTGCCATGCACTTTAGAAATAATCTAATCGCATTAAATTTTGTTGTGTTTTAACACTGCTGTTCTCCTTGTAGCTTCGGGAAACAGATGCTAACTTGGGGAAAAGCTCCAGGATTCTGACGGGGATGTTGCGAAGGTAAGAGCAAGGTAGGGACATACCTTCCTCTTTCTCTCTCTTTTTTAAAAAACTGGGTTTTTGTAAAATTGCAATGGGGCATTTTACAGGCGTTTGAGCTTCAGTTCTTAGTAAATGGTCTTAATGTCAAGAACCTTCTGAAATAGCAGAGCACTGGTATTAACTCTTATTTGGCCAGGGACACATAGTAACACAGATTGGAGGGAAGGCTTGAGCTAGGGGGATTACCTCAAGCTATGGAAAAAATTAGGGTTAAACATGAAGTATTTTTTTCATAGCCTGAGGAAGTCCCCATGGCAGGAGCAGACTGATTTTATTTTCTATTTTGATAGCCTTATTCTTATAGAAGGAATATAAGGCTGCCATTAGCAGGAGCACACTTGGTATTAGTGTTGCTCTCTATTGCTTTGCTGTCATTTCTTTAAGGGTTGCTGTTTGGGGAAACATTTCCATTTTATGTATACACTTAGAAATGATTTATAAAATATAAAGATTATCTGAATAATCTGAAGTCATATGTGCTAGCAAACATGTTTATGTTTTATATGTGCAATGAAACTTTGATGGAAAATATGCTGAAGAATATGACAAAAATCAATGAATGAGAGTAGGTAGTCTTCTTATAAGTATATTCAGCACAGAATGATTTTCCATTCAGAATCTACCAAATAAGAATATAATCTAGCCTGACTGTCAATATGGAACTGTGGGAAGAAAAGTGAACAAGGAATTTTGGGAACGGCCTCTGGAATAACTTCATTAGAATTTTAAAGAAGAAAATCTTCTTTATAGTTGATACTATAGAGACAAGCATTTAAAAATTAAAGTCTTCTCTGATCATGTATCCATATATGATAATTTGCTGAAAGTGTGTTTGCTGTGTTAGAGATTTATTACATAAGAACCAATCAAATGTATCGTTGTTTAGTCTTCAAGGCCAATGCGATTTTTCCATTAGCCAGATCAGTAACGAGCCTAAAGTTCCTGGGACACTTCCAGCCAACGCTGACATAACACTGCATGACCCTTTATTCCTGAACACACAGTCCCAACTCAGAACCATAAACCACCAAATTCTCTGATTAAATATAATATGTAAATGACTTAAGAAAAACTCAAAATTCACAGAGAAGGGAACTGGCAATTGAAAGGAATGCTTCAGTGCCTATAGACAATAAAAAAGAAAGAAAAGAGTGGGGAAAACCTCTATTGCTTCCCAGGGAGGGCTCCTGCGATGTGAGCTGTAACAAATATTCTACATATGTCTCCATTTTGTCAAATCTCATTGAAGGGTCCTCCTGCTTTATGTCAATTGAGCTGTCCAGAAATCATTCATCATTTTTAGTGTAAAAAAAATCATGTGGTTATTTAAATAATATCATATTAATGTTAAAGTTCAGCTGTCATTTAATGGTATGACTTAATCAGATGTAGCATTTAGGAAAAATAGTTTATCCGGGCTTTATGTGGCTTTCAGGTTGGCAGATTCAAATAAGGATTTATGGGTTTCGAAACCAATGTATTTCTGTCCATGTTTCTGCTTGATGTACCTCACCCTTTAGTGCAGGACACTGCAGACAGTTATTTTAACAAATAAAGCATCTCCTCACATTGTGTTTGAATAAATTTGCAAGTCATTTAGAGAGGGTGAAACACAAACAACTTCTGCAACCTTTGACTGGGCTTTCTGTAGGGAAATGATACTAACATGGTCGTTTCAGAAGCCTACAGATGAAAATTACTCTGGTGAAGTCTACTTGGGGTTCTCTTTATAGGCACACTGAGTCAATCATCTCCTTTTGGGATGTGTCTAGAATATGAACTGAAATAAAAATCCCCAGATGGACATCACCTTGCTATGTCTGAACCAAAGAAATCTTAAGTCCACCTATTCATATGTATGACAATGTTTTTACAAGGCACAACTGGGATCTTGGTATCAGTCAAGATATCCAGATATTTTTAATCAATGCTGTAGCCTCTCTGGGTCTTGGGGGACCAAATGCAGGTGTGGTTTTGTTCTAGTTTCTAATTACTATCCCATATGATACATAATTTTTTTGGACTTAGGAAAAGGCATAAACATTTTACCAACCTCTTTTCTTTATTATCTTACTTATTCCCAAGAAAAACAGTCTCTAGAGAAATGGAACCAAGGTTTAGGCACCAACATCTTTTATTAAATATTATGATTTTGCTTCTTCCGTTACATCTCTCCCATTCACGTGGCATTTGCTTCTAGCACTAGTGAGGTTTTATTTCAGAGAGAGAAACCATGTTCTTTTACTTTTGTGCTTACCAAAACTTCATAGCTATGTCGTGTGTCAACAAGTGCTTCTGATTTAAGAAATATTATAATATTGAATTGTGCTCATCTGCCACGTTCACAAATGTATAAATAAATGATTGTCCTCTTTGCAGTATGGCTGTTTATCTGCATACAACATATACACTTAATGATTTTCATATGATAAATTATGTGTGACTGAGAATAGTTACATATCCTATGATATTCCAAACAATGGAATTATTTTATTTAAAAGAAAGATTGCTGCAGGGGTTTTTTTGTTTGTTTTTTGTTTTGAACTTTTCAGACCTAGATTGTTTTTAAATTTATAAAGTGAACAGAAATGGTTTGATATGGCCCCTCAATTTACTTACAATAATTAGTCTGTAGTGAAGACACAGTAAAGCCAGTGTTCCATCAGTGCCAAAATCTGTGCATATGTCCCCTTGATTATCTGTAAAACTGACCAAAAGCCGATGAGGAAGTGAAAATGAGTAAACAATAAAAATTAAGTTTATAAAATCCAGTAGCCACAAAATAATCAGATACCACTCATGTTTTTTAATTCTCTGTTAACTTTAAATGGGGCAAAAATCTATTTGCTTTCTTCCCTCTTTCCTCCCTTCTTTCTTTTCTTTCTTCTGTTTATTCATTTAATTAGTAAATATTTAATGCCTATATACCAAGCATGGGGATCCTGAAATGATACCAATTTTATCCTTACCTTTGGAACACTTCAGTGATATAGAGAATGTGTGCATTAAAATGGAAATTCACAAAATTATCTAATTCTCAAGGAAGCTATTGAAGATTCTCCAACTCCAATTAATCCTTGCTGGTCATTAAAAAGAGCACCAGAACACACCAGGTGTGGTGGCTCATGCCTGCAATCCCAGCACTTTGGGAGGCCTAAGTGAGAGGATTGCCTGAGCCCAGGGGTTCAAAACCAGCCTGGGCAACTTGGCAAGACCTCATCTCTACAATAAATAAAAAATTAGCCAGATGTGGTTCCGCTACTTGGAAGGCTGAGATGAAAGGATCGCCTGAGCCCAGCAAGTCATGGCTGCAGTGGCTGTGAGCATGCCACTGCACTTCAGCCTGAGTGACAGAGTGAGACTATGACTCAAAAAAAAAAAGCACCAGAAAAGAATAAAAATAAAACATTTTAGTTAAATAGCTATAAAACTAATGTATTTGAAAAAATTAGGGAAATAGAAAATGATTTATGGAATTAAAGTTTTGAAAAGAACTAAGGTATACAGAATATATTGTGACATACAGTATATACTTTAGTGAGATAGCAACTGATTCAACCAAAAAGAAATTATTCTTCATGTAACTACGCTGTATTAACAAAAGAAAGAAAACAAAGGAGAAAATTGGTTCATTCAAAATTATAATAGTAAAATTTGACATCAGAATGCAGCTATAGCTGACTTTCTGGAAAGTAATTTTTCTTCTGTCCTAAGATGGAGAGCTACCTAGGCACAAACTGTTCATTTCCTGATTCTGTAGATAGAGTTTAAAGAAAGTGGAATTCAGATAATCATGAAAATGGTCATGAAACGAATGGCCATTCATGTGGTAACTGAGCCCAAGAAATGGAAGGATATGTTGCAACTTTACATTGGCTCATGGACTAGCAAGAGGCCAATATAATTTTTTTTAAGACACCTTTTCTGTTTGATAATCCCAGTGGAACATAATTTCCTCTCTCCCTCACACTACTTATATGCTCTAACTATTTACAGAGAGAGAGAGAGAGAGAGAGAGAGAGAGACAGAATGTTTTCTTCAAAAAGTGAATTTTATTTATCCTTCTAGCCACGAGTATGGTAAATTTCTTTATGCATGGAACTACTGAAAGGTCTTTTGTAACTGATCTATAATATAATATAAACAAAGCAGACAGTAGTAAGTGCATATTTTTACATTTTAAACATAGTCTTGTTGCTTTGGTAGAATGACAGGTAAAACATTTGGAAAACTTGAATGTCCCGTCAGAATGATTCCTAAGAGTAAGGATACCAAGAATGTCAATGCAAGATCTGTAAACTATTGAGATATAATTTTTTAAAAAGGAAATAGGTTTTTCTTAAACATGCCGTGGCTAGATGTTTAAGCTTCTTTTTAAAAAATCATCCTTTCTTCCTCTCATTCTGCCAAGGAAACATTTAGTTGTATTTTAATTGTTCTTATTACAGTGTCTGAAAATGCAACAGTAGAGAGTTTTCAAGATTTGTGAGAAAAAAAGTCCTTGAAAATTTGCTTTCAGTTTTATGCATGAAAAGGGTATCTTCTCTTGTAGTATCTTGCATTAATCTCTCTCTCTCTCTTTCCTCATCCCCCACCCCCCACCCCCATTTATCTCATTCTTCCTTCTTGGCATGTTTTAGTTACTAGTGATAAACATGGGCCCTGACCTGAAATTAGTGTAGCAAAAATCTCAGTGTTTAAGCTGTTCAGCTTTTAATCGAGTGCTTATTCTTTCAGGATAAAATGATTGAATTTGCTGTAGATTCTTTGGACTTGACAAATTTAGAATCTGAGCTAGAATAATGCTACAAAGAAAAATTCTTTTTAAAGCTTGGTTCTTTTTGTATGAGTAAATTTATTTCTATACACTGCACTCATTGCCTTCATCCTATGACCTCTTCAAGGCCAACATGGGTGATGTTTTTCCCAAATTAAAGAACAGCTTTAGATTTCCTTATACCTATTTCTCTTTAATAAAACACTTGTGCCTTTAAACAGCGTTTTAGTCTCCTGCCAGACACTTGAATGCAGCATATAAAGTTATCTATCAGTGATAACTCTAGGCTGTATGCGACCCCAGACTACGCATTACACATATTACCTGAATTAATTCTTAACAGCCTTGTGGAGAAAGCACCATTATGTCCATTTTACAGATGAGGCTAACTGCTTAATGAAATTAAGTAGACTATCCAGAGTTACATATGTAGGAAGAAACAAAATTAGGATATGAACTTTGCTTGCTCTTTTGAACATGCTACACAGTTCTCAAAGGCCAGTGTACAGATCAGAGCAGCCAGTTTTCACTAACTAGCAGTGAGATGAGAAGAGGAAAAACAGTGTGTTATGCTAATATTTATTGTTATATGCTGTTATAATTCCACTTCTTCTGTGAAGTAATTGTAGTAGTAAACAATTTCCTTAAACTAGCACATTTCTAAAAGTAAATAGAAAAACAGATTCTTGGAATTATTAAACATTAGCAATCATATGTCAGTCTTCCCACCTTCTTATACCCCCTTCACATTTTACTGGTCAGGAAATCGAGAATCCCCGCTATACTATTCTTTTAATAACACAAAAACTGCTACGTATGCACTCACTGATACCTCCTGGGTAGCAGGCACAGTCCTAGATACCTGATCTACATTATCTTATTTCGTCTTCATGATAACTCTGTAAGACAGATACCGTTACTCCCATTTTAGAAATAAAGGAACTGTTGTTAAGTGTCATCAGGCTTCACGTAAGTCGTCAGCCCCAGGGCCTATTTCTCCCCACATCCTGGATGGCTACCCTTCTTACCCATATCAGTATCCGCACAGATGGTCAGACAGCCATTCTGGATGTTAGACAATTGTTCCTGAAGCAATGAACAAACCCTACCAGATCCTACTATATAGAATGGGCTGAAGGCACCCGCCTGCGGTTACTGTGTGCCCTAGGAGTCCCAAGTGAGTGTGTTCTTAAGGAGTCCTTTAGAATTGTTTTATTTTTATGCATAGACTGTAATGTTATTAACCAGACAACAAAAAACAACACTGTACAACAGAATAGTCTATTAATCTCCCGAACCTCCAGGGTTTGACAGGTATCACTGTTAGAAAATTTTATTTTTTTATCTAACTGTGTCATCTGGAACCTTGTCCTCATTGGAGAAAACAGTCTCAGTTCTGTTAAATTCTTCAAATGAAATTTCTGTGTGTGCATATGCCCTAGTTGATAGGAGTCAGGCTCTGGAGCCCCACTGGCTCTGCCACTTTTTATCTACTAATCTTTGGCAACAATCTTACCTCTGTGTACCTCAGTTTCCTCATCTGCAAAGTAGGTATGACAATAGTCCCTACTGCATAAATTCTTATAAGGGTTAAATGAGTTAAATGAGTCATACACGTAAAGCACACACAACAGCGCCTGGCACATAATAAGCTCTCAATAGATGTTGAAATGTTGGTTACTATCGTTATCATCACTGCCTTATTTTAAAAAATGAGACCTGAGAGCAAAGACTAAAGTCACAATGTTAATGGTTATTGTAGGTTGATGAATTTTAAGTTGTTTTTAAGTTTTCTCTTTCCATTTTTTAGGAATTTTTTAAAAATTAAAAATTAGGAGGGAGAGATGAAAAATCACCTATCGGGTACAATGTGCACTAACGGGTGTGATGGGTACATTTAAAGTCCACACCTCTTCGTCACTATACAGTGCATCCATGTAACCAAAAATCACTTTTACCCTGAAACTATTGAAGTAAATAAAAATTATGTTACTGATTCTGTAATGGTGCCCATTCTCCTCTCTGGGACCCTCACTCCGCAACACTGCTTGAACTACCCCAGAGTACTTGGAGCAAAGTAGTCCTACAGGCTTTTTTCCCTCTCATTTGGATTGTTTAGGGAAAGGGGCTCCTGGTTGGTCCCTGTGTCTCTTCTCTTCTTTTGTCTTTTTAATTATTATTGACCAACTTATCACTCAAAGTGCAAAACTAGTGCTGTCTCTTCTGTGCTTAGGAACCTCCCATGGTTCCCCATTGCCTGCTAACATAAGTATGTTTTCCTTAGTCTAATCTCCAAAGTTTTTAATGAACATTCTAGCCTTGTTTACTGCTATTCCTTTTGGGTAGACACTATGTCCCTACTCAAATTTCCCCTCTGACCAAAACTAGCTTAATTCTTCACTAATTCTATACTTTTGATTTGTCTGTTATTTCTTCCTGGAATGCTCTCATTTTGCCACCTGTATTAGTCAAAATCTTCCAGATGCAAGTGACAGAAATCCAGATCAAACTGGCTATAAACAAAGCAAAACAAAACAAGGAAATATATTACCTCATGTAACTAAGTAGTCCTAGAATAGAAGCAACTTGAAGCACAATGGAGTTTAAGGTTCAAACAATGTCTTCAAGACTGGGTTTTGCTTTTTCAATCTCTCACCTCAGATTTCATGGGTGAGTCCTGTCCTTTGTCAGGGTTTCCCCATGTGGAGACAAAGCTTTTGCCAGCTTCTCAGTGACACCCATTGAATGTTGCCATTTTTTCTTCCCAGTACTTCCAACAAAAGTCATAGCATGGATTTTTTTTTGTTTTTAATTCTGATTGACTCTGGTTAGGTAAAAACTCCATTGATCTATGATCTGGTGTTCTGGATATGGGACCTTGTACAGGGGATGGACAAATAGACTGAGAATAGGGGAGAAATAGTTCCAAAAGACTTGGAGAGCTTTTTCCTGAAAAGGGAATAGATACTGAATCAGTTGATGTTACCTTTGTAATATTCCAGATGGACTTTTATCTATACTCTCAATCTCAGGTGAAACACCTCTCTTCCTCAAGTCTTTAGCAGTCTCCCAGCCAGGAATGATATCTTTGCTCTGATCCTTCACAGTAGTTTGTGGTTATCATGAGGCACCAATGTCATCTACTTTGTATTACATGCATTGTAATTATTAGCAACTGTGTCTTAATTTTCTTCCAGACCTTTTTTGTCCCCTACCTCATTCCAAAAACGATTTTACAACTCCCTGCAGTGTTCTGCGACCAGGTGAAACAAATAGGGGAGGAAATATAAGTAAAAAAGATTAAAAACAAAGGCAGGGGACCACTTTGGTAGCCCCGAAGTATGACTTTCAACCAACTCCTGCACAGATTCCTAGACAGGTTTAAAGTTTCCTACCTGAAAGCAAAGCAGGAAACACAGTCAGAGGATCCACAGTGTTTTATAAAATGAAAATAAGCTTGGTTGAGGTTAAGCATAGCTTTCTTGCCACATAGGTGGTCCCTTGATAAGTAATTAATAAAGTGGTTTTGGGGGGCTGGTGATAGCACACACAGCATATTTCTGCCCCCGTAAGAATGAGGAGTTTCTAGAGGACAAGTGCTCTTCATCATCCTGAAGTCAGGCCTCTCTTCCCTTTATTGTAAGCTGCTTGTGGTCAGGAGCCTCCTCGCGTTTAGCTCAGGGCCACGCTACCCTAATCCAGGCCTCATCAATGAAAAATCTTGGAAGAATACCTAAAAATAGTTTCAAAGTTGCCATCTAGGTTCATATGGGTATAATTTAGTTGAAACCTTACAGGTTTTTATGTCTTGCACTTTGGCTACATGTATACACATTCATTCAAAGATAAAACACGTAACTTCACAATAAAGGAATATTTTTGTCCATTATTTAATCAAAATTTAAAAAGCATCTTATCTTTTTCTCAGTTGTGAGCTACAGTTTGACCTAATTCTTGAATTACTTTCCTTTTATGATCTTCCTTTTTTCCCCTGGATACATGCCATTCTTTAATGCCACGTAGAATATGAAGGTGCACTTTACCTTCACCATCAATGCCTTCTTTGAACACAGCCTTGAGCCTCTACTCGAAGCAAGGAGCCCTAGGCCTTCCTTATAAACAAGTAATGGAGCCCTCAGCCCCCTCATAACTGACAATTTATTAACATATACCATCACGAAACAACATTTTACAATTCCAGGCCTCCATACCATTACACCACTGTCTGCTCCATTGTAAGTTGAGGGAGGGCTTTGGCCATCTGTTTCATTAAATGCCAGAGGCAGTGAACAATATCTGAACTTTATAAATGGAGGGTTAGGGCTTCTCCCTCTACAAATCCCCCCCTTCTTCTGCTGCCACCACCGCCACTGCCGCCACCACCGCTACCACCACCATATTTTTTTGTTTGAACACTCACATTGTAAATTAGTGTATTCACACAATTTTAAAAGGCTGGCTGTGTTATGAGATGGGACAAAGCAAGCTCAGTAACAGCTCATGCACAGTGCAGGTGGTCGAGCTAGCTGCTACCCAGATCAAAAGTCAAACAACTGTGAATCTGCTTTTGAAAGTGCAGTTAGGGAGACAAGGCAAGGCTTATCTGCACAAACAAGGACGAGTTATAGATATACATCACAAACGCAGAAGGACAAAAGAGGGTTTCATAATCTTGCAGGGTAAGAAAACCTTGTAATGCTGACAATTCTGAGGGCGTCTCTGAAATACTTAGCTTGTTTTTGGTTATGGTCTTTTCTATAAAATTAGTCTTTTATTATGCGGCTATTGATAATTATTATTTATGCTTTGGTGCTGTTCCTAAAGTAGCTAAGAATTTTTTTAAGCCACCTTTAGGGCAGGAAATGACTCCTTTTCATGGTTGCATTTTACTTTTCTGCAGCATTTAAGGACAGACTCCTATTTATACCACACAAGCAGTTTTGTCTGTTGTAAACAAAGTAAGTGGCTGGGAATTGTGCTTTCCCAGAAATGTTTTCCAGGGAAGCCATAATAAGAAACAACTGTGTATATCTTGAGAATTTGTCATCTAGGTATTAAGAGAGAATTCTTTTCTTTTATGGCAAAAAGCAAACACTGTTAAGAAGTGCATTCAATACTCAAGTGTAATTAAAATACTTCTTAAAATGTGACATTTGACCACCTACTATTAATTGCGGTTGTTTTCATTTTCTATTTAAAATAGCCTCTAATGGTTTTTGACAAGGTAGAAGCTGACGATAGAAAGCATAACCATTTTTCTTTAGCCTCAATATTCTTTCTAAAATGCTAATTACTTCTTTTACAAAGTTATGTGAAAAACTTTGGAACCAAAGTATGAAAATCAATGGGGAGAATGCCAGAATGGTAAAGTTGACCAAAATTTTAAAAGAAGATTGAAGCAGCATGGAATTATGAAAGAACAACACCCTGGTTTCCTGCATAATTGTAGCTTACCTAGGAGAAAGCTATTCCACTGCCTGTCTTCTGATGGCTTAATGATTTTATGATAAGAGAAATAATACTGTCAACTTTTTTATTTCCGATTTCACTTTATCAGTTGAAGATATCTGAATCAGTTCTCAAGTGTTTGCATGAAAACACTTTCTCTGTCTCAAGCCATAGGATAGCGATTCCTGCTGTAGGCATCATGATGTCTTGAGCCACTGAAGTTTTCTGAAAAGTTCTGTGTGTATGTGTGTGTGTGCATCTCTCTGAGAACTTTCCATTAAATTTCCATAAAATTTTCAAAAGAATCTGGCAACCAACTCCAAAACAAGTTGGAAGTGAGACACTGTTTTAGAACTTTGTCCAATTTCTTAGCTAAATACCACTAAATTACTAGTTCATTTGACATGTATTGACCTACAAGAAACACTTATTTTAAATTTTTCTACAAAGCTCGGTAAGGAACTGGAAATGCAGGGATACCTTCCTTGGAAAATCAGATCATTTTTCAAAAAGTAAGTTCTTAAAGACAATTATAACATCAATAATTTACATAGGACCTTATGATTGATAAGTCACATTCACATTACGTTATTGCATTTAAGGTATTCTTCATAAGAACTCTGTGAATTGGTGTTATTATCCTTTTGTTATTGATAATTGAGATCTATAGAAGTTGTCTTTCCCTAGTTCATTCCAAGATGGAGCAAAACTTGGACCTGTACCCTGGTTTTGGTCATAGAAATCATGTTCTTAGCTGCATTCTAGTAGTTAACAGCATCAGCATCTTCTTCAACACCAAATGTTTAATATTTACTGTGTAAAAGGGACTATGTTAAGCATTGGAGACAATAAACCAAAACTCCACTCCCAGATTTGAATCCTGTGGGGGTGAGAGGGATGAAGGGATGTTAGAAAGATCTTTTTGGCCACAACTGTGTTGAGGATACATAGAAAATCAACAAATAACTTGTAACCTCATCTGCTCATAAAGTTAATAAACGCCAAAGCTTCACTTTTACCTTTGTCTTAAATTTAGCTTTTTAAATTTTTTTAATTGTGGTGAAGTTTAAGATTTTTTTCAAACAAATAAGAAAGACTTGAAATCATCTAAATAGATCTAATTATAAACAGTTATGAAAAACCTCTTCACATGTTGTGCCCCAGTTTTAGAAAAATATTGCTGATTTTCACACACTTGACTAAATTCCTTACTCATAAAGTTTTACATATTTAAAAATTACATATTTATTAAAATTACATATTTATTAAAAAGTTCATTTTGAAAACTGGCCTTTGAAATAATACTGCATGCTGACTATACGTACTATACATATGGTCTGTGAATAGATGCAAAGAACATTGGCAAGGTAGGTGAATTATTTTATTGTGGTATATTATTTATTTGCTGTGTATCACTTAAAAATATTGAATTTTTTCATGTGTTTCAATTAAATATTTCTCATCAAATAGGTTTATAAAAATTTAGTTATTAGAAAATTTGCCCAGCCAATAAAGAAAAGCATTCATTTTCTATTCTGTATACATGATCCGAAGCCATTGCCTTTTAGGTCTTTTAATCTGTTTGTTCAAGGCCAAGCTATTTATATGGATAATTTTTAAAGCTTCTGTATAAAGAAAAAAAGAACATTTTATTTATTCACTGGGGTTTTTATGTGCCTTGAAATTGCATAGATAAAGTATTTTCAAGCTCATGGATCTGGAAGAGATAAAAGGCCTCTTATTTTATAAGGCTTTATGTAAGCTTTTCAAATGTACAGTTTTCTTATGGCTAGAATTTTTTTTAAATAAAACATTATTTCACCATTATAACTGGAGTTTGATGTGGGCATCTCTTTTTTCTTCCCTGAATTACATGTTAAATTGTGTGTTTAAGACTTTTTTTTATTCCATTTTACCTCCTGGATTTTAACAGTTTTCTTGTTGGAGAAATTAATTTATCAATCCTCAGGTTTAGTACCGGGCAGCTATTTAATACTGGAATACTAAATATTAAATGAGTGAAAAACTCAAAGTTCAGATTTAAGAAACCAAAAGCGAGATATATAACTTGGTTTTTCAACATATTGGTATGAAGATGAAAATGTATTTATCTCCCTCTCCATAAAAACATTTGCTAAGCCTGGTTGACTGTGAAAAGAAGAGGCATTTTTGAACTCTGGGGCGACTGGATCCAGACCAAATTCTGGGTGAACATTAGCTGCTGTTAGTTCTACCATGTCAGGACCAAGAAACAGCTTTCCCTGGCTGGAGCATTCCCAAGTTATCATGACTATCAGACAGGTGGGGAATAAATATTGTAAAATGGTGGGACATTTGAAGAGCACAGTCCGATCCCCAGGACTCAATTTGGACGGGCTTCAATTGGAGCAAACAGGTGTTCCTGGGAGGAACTGTCCTCAGATGGCTGGGAGGGGGTGCCATTCTTTCACACACATAAAAAGTTCCCCTTCTCTCTGCCCACAGGAAAATTAGAATTAACTACAGCTTTTTCTTTTGAAATGGAAAAAGAGAAATAAAAATATGGCACCAGCTTTTGGCTCTGGCTGGATTTCCGTGGAGCAGGCAATCTATAATGAGTGATGAGAATTCTTGAAGCAAAACATCCTTGGAGTTTTCAGCATGGAGATGCTGTAAAAATTAGATGAATGCAAATAATCTTTTTACCAAAATATATTACCTATAAAATAAAAGTATTTTCTTCTACCATTCATTTGTTCACTTGCCAAATATTTCTCTAGCATCTGAAATTTCCTAAACACTGGGCTAAGTGCTGGGAATAGAGTATAAGATATAAAAAGAGCCTGCCCTAAAGGGCTTAGCCTAAGTTGTAATAATAGTAATTGATTAGAACATGAAAGTGAACCTGAGTGGTCTTTTGGAAACTAGGCAAAAAGTGGTTGCTGACAACAGAAATGTTTCTTTTTCTGCAATATTCCCATGTTGAAGATATGATTAACAGGTTTTATTTGGGGGTATTCTTAAATCACTTTTTTAATAAAACAAAATAGTAATATTAAAGGAATCTTTTAAAGAAAAAGTTTTTAATTCCTCTACCTTGAAAAAAGCTATTTCTTTGGTACAAGTAGTCCCTTCCAATCTTGCAGTCATGATTCATGACAATATTATATCTTAAAATCTCTACATAGTCTTCATAATTGTGTTTATTTTTCCTAATTTGAAAAATGATGTTAATAGCAATGGTTCAAAAAAAAAAAAAAACAACCTCTTATTTTATAGGGAAAAAAATGTTTAATCAAGACACAGGGAGAAAATTATCTATAATTATACTGGCTAAAGATAGCAACTGTTAAAGTTTTGGCACATTTCATTCCCGTTTTTCTTTATGTATTGTTGTTATATACAACATAAAGTCTTATATCCTACTATTCACATCAAGATTATATTTAAAGCATTTTCCAGTCGGGCACGGTGACTCATGCCTATTGTAATCCCAGCACTTTGGGAGGCCAAAGTGAGAGGATTGCCTGAGTCCAGGAATTCAAGACTAGCCTGGGCAACTTGGCAAGATCTCATCTCTACAATAAATTTTTTAAAAATTAGCCAGGCGTAGTGGTGCGCACCTGTGGTTCCAGCTACTTGGAAGGCTGAAGTGGAAGGCTCACCTGAGCCCAGCAAGTAGAAGCTGCAGTAGCTGTGAGCATGCCACTGCACTCCAGCCTGGGTGACAGAGTGAGACTCCTACTTAAAAAAAAAAAAGAAAGAAAGAAAGCATTTTCTCATGCCATTAAAAACTCTGTATAATCATTATTTATAGTGCTTGTATAACATTTCCTTACAGAAATATTTACTTTATGTTAAATATTTAGGTTTTTTTCATAGCTTATTGCTATACATTGATGCTATGTATTTTCATTCATGGACTATATTATTTTCTTAGTGTGGCATCTTCGAAGAGAATACATAAATGTTCATCTCTTTTATGACTTCCCCATTCTTGAGTTCTTAGCTCTCTGGTCTTATAGTCAGCTGGAATATATCTTCAAGTAACTTTTTCGGGAAAGATATAGACTTGGAGATATTTTTTATATTAGGAATTGCCATCAACTGCATATATGAGACACACGTGTATGTATGTATCTGTGTGTATTGAGCTAGCTATAATATTTTAGATCCTGTACTTCTTAGGAATCTGTAGATGCTGAGCTGTTGTCTTCTAGCACTTAGTGTTTCAGAATAGCAGAAAGGTAGACCAATTTATAGTACTCTGTTGATATGTTTGTAGGTTTTATTTAGTTTGGGTTTTATAAATCTATGGACTTGAACAGATTAGATGTTTTCTAGATATAAGGTCTTTCACTCATTTTGCATGGATCACAGGAACTTTAAATCTGCAGGCCTTTGCTCTGTTAAGCTATGGTCTGGCCACGTGCTCTTTGAACTATAGCTGCCATGTTTCCTAAGCTTTGGTCCCCTCTCCTACCTTGGAGAAGTGAATCTCTTGTTTCTTCTCTCTCTCTCTCTCTCTTTCTCTCTCATCTTTCTCATCTCTCTCTCCAGTGTACTTTCTAATTTACTTTCTATATAAACTATATTTTCTAATCTAAAAAAAAAATCTGCAAATTCAGGTCTTCCCTTCACCCATCAGCAGAGCTTTCTTTAATCATGTCTTGAATTATTGCTCTGTGTTAAATTTTCTGGTTTCAGGATCTTCTGTGATTCTCACAGTAGACCTGTTTTATATCTTCTATATTTGTCATGTTTTAAAAATTATTTTGTTCTCTTATTTTTCTTCTCATTTTTAAGTTTATCTTCAACATCATTGATTCTAGTCTTTGCAGCATTGTTTCTACTCTATACTACTGATTATGTGAATATTAATTCTGCTGTTGCATTTCTGGTTTCCCTGAAATCTTTTATCTAACCCATTGCTTTATCTCTTACACTTTTATCTTCTTTACGGCTCACAGGTTGTCACCTTATGGGTCTCTGCCCTCACTTTAGAAGGACTCTCTCCCTTCTTACAGTTTTTCTTAAGGATGCCAAACAATTTTCAAAAACTATTTTTTGGTTTCTTCAGTACATAATTTTCAGACTTGCATTCTTTCGCTGAATTATTAGGTTGTTGTTTCCCTTATTCTATAGTATCTTTTCTTTTTTTCATCATCCTCGTATTGTTTTGAATTTTGTGTTTGATTACTTTTCAAAACCTCTTCTTGAATTTGCAAATGAATGGCAGCTGTGTATGCTCAGCTCAGTCCCAATTCCCTTGGTCTCTCGATTGCCTTTATTAGACAGAAATGGGACTTTTTCCTTCCCCCACTTCTTGACTATTGTGAAGAATGTCTAACCCTTGTGTGTACAACTGTCATCTCCTTCACAACCTCCTCTCCCACCACACACAGACACACTTTATTTATGAAGACCACATGCCCCAGAATTCAGTACATCATGCCATACCTTTCCTATAGCTACCCAACATTGATTCATTGTTTTCCTGAGAACCCTAGTATCCTACTGCATATAAAAAAAGAAACAAGACAGGGAGCATGGAGGAAAAGGAAAGAAAACAGCCGTCCAAATACCTCCTAGGTTGCAGCATCCACTCATGAGAGATTACTGCTTGATTTCCGGTTGTTACAAAACATGCATTTTTTATCTAGTAAAAGACTTTGTGGGAAGTGAACCACTGCTCACATTTTTCAGCCTTGGTGACTTTTGGTTGCAGTAGAGAACCTTTCCCAGCTCTGACAATTTATGATATAAGTTTTGGTGCTATAAGCCAGGCACAATGGCCCATGCCTGTAATTCCAGTCCTTTTGAAGGCAGAGGCAAGAAGGATTGCCTGGGCCCAGGAGTTCAAAACCAGCCTGGGCATCTTGGCAAGGCCTTGTCTCTATGACAAATCAAAAACTTAGCCAGGTGTGGTGGCACATGCCTATAGTTCCAACTACTTGGAAGGCTGAGGTGGAAGGATTACCTGAGCCTACAGTAGCCATGAGTACACCACTGCACTCCAGCCTGAACAACACAGTAAGACTCTGTCTCAAAAAAAAAAAAAAAAAAAGTTTGGTGCTGTAAATTTTCATCATCTTCTGTTTTTTCATTTCACTTTAATGGGCAGTAAGATAAATGATAGATGCAATATCAGGAGCCATGGACCAGGCACCATTTTAAACTGGAAACTGGATGGTTTTAAAAATTGCTCTATGGCCGGGCATGGTGGCTTACACCTATAATCTCAGCACTTTGGGAGGCAAAGGTGAGAGGATTGCCTGAGCTCACGGGTTCAAGACCAACCTGGGCAACTTGGCAAGACTTCATCTCTACAATAAACTAAAAAATTAGCTGGGCACAGAGGCATGTGCCTGAGGCAGAAGGATGGCCAGAGCCCAGCATGTCGAGGCTGCAGTGGCTGTGAGCGTGCCATTGCACTCCAGCCTGGGTGACAGAGTGAGACTCCAACTCAAAAAAAATAAAAATAAAAATTGCACTAGATAAGGAGGACATACCAACCATTCCTGCAGCTCAGCCCTTGGGCCTGCATGTCTGGGTGGTCCTGTTTTAACTGTTGCTATTTAATTATTCATGATTTACTGACACAAAGCATGGAAGCCTTAGGGAACATAAAATCCCATGTGTCAGTTCTTTAGATGGGTCTTTTTTGAGTTTTAAGTGTCCCTCTAAGTAATATAGGAAAGCAGGATTTAGGAGACCATTTCAAATATTGCCTGGCAAAATCAGCCGTGATATCTGGATTCATCAATGTTTCTACTGATGCATCTTGAATATGAGACCTGTCTCTGTGCTTCATAGCATAGCAGTCTTAGGCTAGCCCCTCTGCTGTAGGCCAGTCTTCCTCACCCATTTCCACCCTCCTCATTTTCCTTCTCTGTCTCCTGTGGAAAAGCATCTAACTTTCAGCAATGAAAATGACTTACCTACAGGAACTGATTTCTCCTATTAATGCTCTTATCCTGGGAAGCTTTTTTTTTGAGTTGGAGTCTCACTTCGTCGCCCAGGCTGGAGTTCAGCAGCACACTCACGGCCACCCCATTGTTGACCTGCTGGGCTCCGGTGATCCTTCCACCTCAGCCTTCCAAGTAGCCAGAACTGCAGGCGCGTGTTACCATGTCCGGCTAATTTTTGATTTATTGTAGAAAAGAGGTCTCACTATGTTGCCCGGGCTGGTCTCAAACCTGTGGACTCAGGCAATCCACTCACCTCGACCTCCCAAAGTGCAGGGATTACAGGCAGAGCCACCGAGCCTGGCCTGGGAAACATTTATTTGGAAAATGGCAACTCATACCACAAATATGTCCAAGGCATTTTGCTGGGTGTATAGGGTGGAGGGTGGCTCTTGCCTTCAAGAAACTCACATCCTAAGCAGACAGATGAGTCAGAAAAAAAAACGCTAACTGTAAGTGGATATTGGCCAGGCTCTGTGGCTCAGCCTGTAATCCTAGCACTTTGAGAGGCCCAGGTGAGTGGATTGCCTGAGCCTGTAGGTTCGAGACCAACCCCAGCAACTTGGCAAGACTTTGTCTCTACAATAAAGAAAAAAAAATTATCCAGGCATGGTAGTGCGCACCTATAGTTCTGGCTACTTGGAAGGCTGAGGTGGATCTAATTGCTGGAGCCCAAAAGGTCAATGCTGGGTTGGCTGTGAGTGTGCCACTGCACTCCAGCCTGGCAACAGAGTGAGACTCCAATTCAGAAAAAAAAGAAAGAAAAAGAAAATGGATATTGATCAAAAACCTCAATGCACAGCTACCAAAGCTGGGAAGTTATTGTCAGCTGAGAGGTATCAGGGTAGGTTTCATGGAAGATACAGCATTTGTAATGAATCTTGAAAAAGGAATGTAGTTTGCCCAGAGTAAGAAGGGATTCCAGGCTAACGGAACAGCGTGAACAAAGACAGGAAGATAGTATCTTGCAAGACAGACATTGCAAGTAATTCAGATTAGCTGTTTGTTGCCAACTATAATTGTTGCTTTTCATCTTCAGATGTTCCCTCTTTAGTTGGAGTCTCACTCCATCGTCGAGGCGTTGACCTATTGGGCTCAGGCAATCCTTCCACCTTAGCCTTCCAAGTAGCCGGAACTACATGCACGCAGTACCACACCCAGCTGATTTTTTGATTTATTGCACAGATGAGGTCTCACCAAGTTGCCCAGGTTGTTCTCAAACACCTGGGCTCAGGCAATCCTCTCACCTTGGTCTCCCAAAGTGCTGGGATTATAGGCTTGAGCCACCGCACCTGGTCGAGCTTGTTCTCTTGAACTTTAGGCTTTGCTGTCTCTTCACATGCTGTGTGGGTACCACTTCAACCAGTTCTCTCAGCTCTTCTGAGTATGGCATGATCAGATTCCTTGCTGAGAAAAGACTAGTATGGGGACAGTGGGGAGCTGGGGCTACATCCTGGAGACCACAGATCAGAGAGCGTGGATGGGCTGGAATCAAATCAGACTTCACCACGTTGACAAAACTGACCTGGGCATGCTACATTTTTTTTCAGCAACATTTTTGCTTTAATAGGACCTGAAATTTTAACCCAGTTTTGCTTTGGGGGAAAAATGTATTAACCATATGTCTTGTCAAGATATCATTTTTTAAATTTTCAGAATGAAATCCATCTCTGGGCACTGGGGTTCTGTCGCAGTACACACCTGCCTTGTTAATCAAGTTCTCTGGCTTTCATTATTTCCATTTGAAAATGGTGATACTTGACCACCAGCCGCAGAAGAAGGAGAGCTGTTTTCATCAGCGTGAATAAAGGGTTGATGAAATACTTCAGTGTACCTGGCAGCGTACTGCAGAATGCCTTAACCTTTCAGATCTGTAAGGAGGAAGTATGACCACAGTCCCCACAGACATGAACTGATGGGCAACATGGGAACATCCTGGCCAGTGACTGAGTTTGTGCAATTTCTTTTTCTTCTCCTGACTTTTATTATTAAACAACTAGTAATGTCAAAGCAAAAGAAAACAACTTAAAAAAAAAAAGGAATGGAAAAAATTACTCCTAACACCATAACCCAATCCACCTACAATTATCTTTCCCCCCTTTTTTAAAAGTTTTTATTCATCTGTTGATATTTTCCTTTATGTAGCTTTACTTCTAGTGTAAACAATTTTAAATTCTGCTTTTTTCTTTTTAACTTAACATTATACCCTACCCTCCTAATATTGATTTGATCTTGTAGTTATTATAGGTATTGTAGTTGGTGGGGTTTTTAACATCAAGTTATTATGATATTTATGGAGGTTCAAGAAAGCCTGGTAGCATGTGGGTCGCATTTATTTGTTTTTTAGAAAATAGAAGGGCTACTTCTAACATGTCTTAGAGCTCCTACATCTGACATTTAAGAGCACTGAGTTTTGACGTTTGTGCACTGAGATTTATTTGTACCTTCTATACATCCATTCAAACCACTTGTATATATTAATTTTAAGGTGTTTTATACAAAATGTAAGCAGAGCAGGCAAGTCATTCTGTGCTGGAGATAAATGTGGTAGGTTCCAGAAATAGCCCTCTTTTCCCAAGGTATTCCCTGACTGACTGAAAAGTAGTAACTGAACTTGGTCAAGGCTTCATGCATTCTTTGTCAGATGTCAGGGCTTGGAAAATAATCAGCAACATGAGCGCCCACTGGGTCATGTGTTAACCAGGTAAAATGTGTCTCCACCTTGCACAGAGCACTCAGGGGCAGGTTCTGAGGTCAGCAGGTCAGGAAGAAGGCTGTAGGGCAGGGTAGTTTTAGAGCTGACTCCAGAGACATGGTTGGGGGTCGGGGGCCTGGCAGGAGGTGCAGCACAGCCAGGGGGCAGCATGGGAGCATTTTGCATCTGATGGAGGAGGACAGAGAATTGAAGGAGGGGGATAAACAGAAACTTCACCATTTTTCCTGAGCCTCACCCTGGAGAGGGTGATGGATGACCTGTCATCTTTTGCATTTCCTCAGGGACAACTAAAACAGACTCTCTCTACTGAGACCAGAGGTTGAAAACTGGAAGTCCACGGGCCACAAATGGCCCACAGGGTTTGTTTTTTCTTTTCTTTTCTTTTTTGGTCTGCACGGCTTTATTTTCTGAAGTACAGGATTATTTACATACAATATAATTCACATGTTTTAGGTATAGGGTTGGATGTTGATAAGTGAATGCAGTCAAGTTACATGTGTTCCGCCATGACACATCAAGACACGGAACAGTTCCCGCACTCTGAAGAATCTCCTCCATTCCCTTTGCGTTCAAGTCCCTTTCCCCACCCTACTCCAGAGAGCCACTGATCTGCCTTCCGATACTAGTTTTGCCTTTTGGAGAATTTCATGTAAAGGATGTAGTCTTTTATGTATGACTGACTTCTTTCACTTAACACAGAATTCTTAAAATTCATTCGTGTTACATGAATTACTATTTCATTTATTTTAATTGCTGGGTAATATTTCAGAGTAAGGATATGCTATAATTTGTTTGCTCACCAGTTGATGAATGTGTGTGTTGCTACCAGTTTGAGGCTACTATAAATAATTCTGCTGTGAGCATTCGTATATATATCTTTTTGTGGACATAGGTTTTCATTTCTGTTGGGTCAGTATCTAGGAGTAAGATTGCTGGGTAGTATGGTAAACATATGTTTAATCTTATAAGAATTGTCAAGTTGGCTGCACCGTTTTACATTCTCATAGCAATGTGTGAGAGTTCCAGTTGCTCTGCGTAGTTACTCTTTAAACATTCCAAATCGCTGCCAACAACTTGGAACCCTTTAAAGGGCCACATGGTCTCCAACTCACCCCACGTCCTATTTAACCGATTTTCTTCATGAATGTTATCTGCCTGTCAGCTGTTGGTTTGTGACAAATTCTCTTGAGCAATTTTATGTCCCATGGTATGCAGCAGGACATCATGGTTAAATCAGGGTCTATGGAGACAGGAAATCTGGGTTGGAATCTCAATCTTGCCATTTATAAGCTGTCACTTTGGACTTCTCTCTGCATCAGTGTCTTCATCTGTAAAGATACTTTATTCAATGGCTAGTTGTAAAAACGAAAAATACAGAGCATGTCAAGCACCTACTACAGGGCTGGGCCCATAGAAAATGTACACTTGATGGTAACTGTATCCACAGGATAGTTCAGTGCTTGTCCAGCTGTATGTGTCTGCATCATAGTCATCTCTGAAGTTTTTTAAAAAACATAGACACCCGCGCCTGCCCCAGATCTCTGCAGAATCAGAGTCTTCTGGGCTGAACCTATGCATTTGCATTGTTTAAAAGTTCCACAGATAATGGAATTGAGCATCCCTGGAAGATCTAACAAGGAATCCTATGTTCTAAACTCAGTTTACCACCAACCAGCTGTGTGACCTTGGACAAATCACTTAACCTCTCTGAGGGAGCTAGTTTAGCTGAGATCTGACTCTAGTAAATTTGATCGTTCACAGTTATTAGGTTCTTGGTAGACAGTGGCTGCAGTTGGAGACAGATGAGTTGGAGGTGGTTGAGGGCATCCAAATGAAGGCAAATTTCAGACTGAATTCTGCCACACAAAGAAATATGGGTTAGCAAGCAGGCACAAAAACTGTCACCCAGCCCTCTTGTAGGCCCCATGAAGTCCCTGTCCTCTTTCCTAATGGGAAGTTATATTAATAGCAAGTGTATAGAAAGTTCACTTGAGGCAGATGCGAGAATTTTCTATTAACAGGAGTCAGCTGATCTTCTAGTCAAAGTCAAGTGGTAACATCCTCCTTTGAGTGAATGGACATAAGACTAAGCCAGAATCCTAAGTCAAAGACACCACTGACAGAGGCCGTTGGAGTCACTAGAGTCTGACAGCCTCTCCATGCATGCTGTGGAAATGCTGATGACACTGTTTCAAGCCAGTCCATATATCCTCAATACCATTTCCAATGTATTAATTAATAGTTATTAGCTATGCTAATTAAGAGTAATTTATAAGATAAAGATAGCCGCTACACACATAAGAGCTGCCTCTAGAATATGGCTTTTCATTCGTCTTTTGAGTGTTAACTAAACATTTCTGAAACGTGTATCCCCATTGGGCCACTTCAGTTATAAACTCACTACCCTAGAGTATGGAGTAGAACTAACCAGTGCAGACATATACATCGCCCCATCTCTGCATAAGTACTTTAAAGCTCGTTGCAGACAGTATATCAGATGATTTCTGAGGTTCCAGCCAAACTTAAGATTCAATAATTATACCTATGATGGGTCCTCATAACTGGACTGTTTTTCAGCACAACTTCTCCTCACTCTTAAGTCTCCTCTTTCTGGAATCTCTTCTGAGTCCCCAGGCCATGTCAGTGCCTTTCCCCTGCCGGAGCCCTCATGAAAGAACATCTCTCTTTCGGCTTCATATTTTAGGCCCAGAAACACACACTGAAGATTCCAACTTTTGTTAAATGGCCCTTTTGATTTACCCACAGTGACTCATTTTTCAAATTTCAAAGAATTGAGTAGTACCATCACTATTTTCGGGGGGTCAAGAAGTATCATACAGGTATAGGTGTCTAACACGTATATTGCTGTTTTTCTTTAAAATGGCAAATTTTCTTTTTAAATCTAAATATCTTCCTTAACTTTATCACACAGAGTATTGCCCATAGAATCATGGTTTTAATGTGCTATGTATTTTTTCACACATTAAAATAAATGCATAGCTAAATATCTGAAATAAAGTGCTTTAAAGTATTAGTGGATATTTAAAATAAAAAGTAATCATCTACGTGATGCCTAAAAGCAGCTCTTATTTCTTCAGTGGTCTGTACACAGTGCAGTGGAAACCATTGCTGTACTGTCCTTGTTGGGTTCCGTGCCCATCTCCCCACCAGACAGTGAGTCCCTGGAGGGGAGATGGGCTTTCATCTCTGCATCACCATGTCAGTAAACCTGGTACATAATATGCATTCAATAAATGTTTGATGAATGAATGTCTCTCACTAACGCAAGGGAAAGCCCATTAGCAAACACAAATATTTGCTGTTTTCTCTCTTTGATTCCTAACCTCAGATAAACTCTTCACTCAGACATGGAATCAAAACATAAATAAGAGCTAGGCTCGGTGGCTCAGCCTGTAATCCCGCGCCTTTGGGAGGCTGAGGTGAGTGGATTTCCTGAGCCCGTGGGTTCCAGACCTCATCTCTACAATAAATCAAAAATTAGCCGAGCGTGGTAACGCGCGCCAGTAATTCCGGCTACTCGGAAGGCTGAGGCGGAAGGATCGCCGGAGCCCAGCAGGTCAAGGCTGCGGTGGCCGGGAGCGGCCACTGCACTCCAGTCTGGGCGACAGAGTGAGACTCCAACTCAAAAAAACAAAAACAAAAACAAAAAAAAAACCATAAATAAGTACCAAAACGTGTTAGTGAAGTGATGCCTATTTTTCTACCTCTTAAAACTTTTTTTTTAACATGACAGAACTGTTATTTAGTTCCCTTAGTGTTAAGGGTAAAGAAGTTAAACGACTTAAAATTGTAAACAGTTTTTAAAAATAACTTACCTGACACAGGGCTCAAGAACAATGTAAAATATAAAGAGCTTGAAGAGGGTGCTGCCAAGTAGAAAACGGTGATTGAGCCGGGCTCGGTGGCTCAGCCTATAATCCCGTGCCTTTGGGAGGCTGAGGTGAGTGAATTGCCTGAGTCCGCGGGTTCGAGACCCGCCTGGGCAACATGGCAAGACCTCATCTCCACAATAAACCAAAAAATTAGCCGGGCATGTTAGTGCTCACCTGTAGTTCCAGCTACTTGGAAGGCTGAGGCGGAAGGATCGCCGGAGCCCAGCTGGTTGAGGCTGCGGTGGCCAGGAGCGTGTCACTGCCCTCCAGCCTGGGTGACAGAGTGAGACTCCAAGTCAAAAGAGAAAAAAAACGGTGATTGAAAAAAGCAGTAATCAAATTATTGTCTCAGTTTCCCGAAGAAAGTACAAAGGGCCCCCGTGACTCTTAGGAGTGCTGAGTGATCCAAGACAAATATTCGCAAATAGAAGGTGCTTCTGGCCCATGGGCCTGTACACGTTCAGTTTCCTCTGGGATCACTTGTGTTCTTCAGTCTTTGCTCTGCCATAGGACTAGTCTTAAATACTTCATCTATTTTGATTTGTCCTATCCAACCTCCACCTTCACCCCAAAAGCCTTTAAGTTCCTCAAGGGCAGGGACCGAAACTTATTCTGCTTTACATCCCCTGTGTCTTGCTAGTTCCTGGAATAGAATGGACATTCAGGAAGTATATGGATGGATGGATGGATGAATGGATGGGTGGGTGGGTGGATGGATGGATGAATGGATGAATGGATGGATGGGTGGGTGGGTGGGTGGACGGACAGGTGGATGAGTGGATGGATGGGTGGGTGGATGGATGAACAGACTAATGGACAAAAGAATAGATAAGCTGTGAATCTGATTTACATAAAGCTTGCAAACTTACCTTCCTGTATTTTAATAAAGATCTGGAAGAAAATACATTTTGAAGAAAACTTTTTAAGTCTAGAAGCATGCCTCTGGATGGAAAAATTAGTCTCATTATTTTGGGTAAATATTTACTTCTAGCCTCCATTAAACAAGCTTGATTATTCAATCTTTAAAAATAAAAAAAATAGTCCTGGCGGTGCGCAGTAGCTCACGCCTATGATCCCAGCACCTTGGGAGGCCGAGGTAAGAGGATTGCCTGAGTTCAAGACCAGCCTGGGCAACTTGGCAAGACCTCTTCGGCACAATAAATAAACAAAATTAGCCGGGCATGGTGGCACATGCCTGTAGTTCCAGCTACTTGGAAGGCTGAAGTGGAAGGATCACTTGAGCCCAGCTGGTTGAGGTTGTGGTGGCCATGAGTGTGCC
This sequence comes from Carlito syrichta, assembly GCF_000164805.1. Classification (NCBI taxonomy): domain Eukaryota; kingdom Metazoa; phylum Chordata; class Mammalia; order Primates; family Tarsiidae; genus Carlito; species Carlito syrichta. The sequence continues at coordinate 34,621 of NW_007233014.1, forward strand.
ACTGCACTCCAGCCTGGGTAACAGAGTGAGACTCCGACACACACACACAAAAATCTTAAAGTAAATTGATCTCAGAAAGAAAATGTTTCAAAGTAAATCAGTTGACTAAAAGATATACATTCTATCTACTGGATTCTCCGTAAATTATATACAAAATGGAACACATAATTTTTTTTTTTGAGTTGGTGTCTCACTCTGTCACCCAGGCTGGAGTACAATGGCACACTCATGGCCACCCCAGTGTCAACCTACTGGGCTCCGGTGTTCCTTCTGCCTCAGCCTTCCAAGTAGCCAAAACTACAGGCACATGCTACTACGCCTAGCAATTTTTTTAACTTATTGTAGAGAGGAGGTCTCACCACATTGCCCAGGCTGGTCTCAAACCCTCAGGCTCAGGCAATCCATTCTCCTCAGCCTCCCAAAGTGCTGGGATTACAGACTTGAACCACCATGCTCAGCATAAATTTTTTTGCAGTTTGTCTCTCCATTGATTTTCAGAAATGAAGAGTTCAAATTTAGAGAAATATTTATCTACCATAGTACCCACCTTGAATTTTTCACCTGGTATGTACTGTTTCATTTTCAGATTGAAGCATTACACTTAATTACATAAAGCATTTTAAAAGTTCAGTATTTCTTGTTTATTTTTGTTTTTGAGGCGGGTCCTCAATCTTGTCCAGATTAGAATGCAGTGACTCAATCATGGCTCACCACAGCCTTGACTTCCTGGGCTCAGGCAATCCTTCCCACCTCAGCCTCCTGAGTAGCTGGGACTACAGGTGTATGCCACCACACCCAGGTAATTTTTTGTAGAGGCAAGTTCTCATTATGTTGCCTACATTGGTCTTAAACTCCTGGGCTCAAACAATTCTTCCACCTTAGTCTCCCAAAGTGCTGGAATTATAGGGGTGAGCCAAATGCCCAACCTCAGTATTTCTAATTTGAGGGTTGATTAATTATATAAGCATTAGTAAGAAACAAGTATAAGGAAAAGGGCATAAGTATTTATATATGTAAAAAGGTTTTTTTTGTTGTTGTTGTTGTTGAGTTGGAGTCTCACTCTGTCGCCCAGACTGGA
>NW_007233014.1:35816-38406 GCF_000164805.1 Carlito syrichta
AATTTTTTTATTTTATTGTAGAGATGAGGTCTCGCCTGCCTAGGCGGGTCTCGAACCTGCCTGCTCATACAATCCACTCAGCTTCCCAAAGGTGCGGAATTACAGGCTGAGCCACCGAGCCCGGCTATAAAAAGCTTTTAAAAGGCTTTTTTTTTTAATGTTTAAGTTGCAAAAGACAAAAAGGACTTATTGATTTGTTTGCATTGACTTTGCTATTTCCCATAATTGTTGAGGTTGTTTTGTTCATGAAAAGGGAAGTCGTAGCCGGGCTCAGTGGCTCAGCCTGTAATCCCGCGGTTTGGGAGGCCGAGGTGAGTGGATTTCCTGAGCCCGCGGGTTCGAGACCCTCCTGGGCAACTTGGCGAGACCTCATCTCTACAATAAATCAAAACATTAGCCGGGCTTGGTAGCACGCGCCTGTAGTTCCAGCTACTCGGAAGGCTGAGGCAGAAGGATCGCCGGAGCCCAGCAGGTCGAGGCTGCGGTGGCCGGGAGCGGCCACTGCACTCCAGTCTGGGCGACAGAGTGAGACTCCAACTCAAAAAGAAAAGGAAAGAAAAGAAAAGGGAAGTCGTGTCTACTTCAAGAGGCAATTGCCAGGCTCAAGTTGGGACATTGTGAAAGTGCTTGTGCTTACTTTAGTCACACGCTTTTGTAAACTTGGCACCAGTTTATGATGGATAGTTTCTCCTTACGCTGGAGCCTCTGGCAGGCTCATTCTAGGAAAGACGCAGAGCTCAAGGCAGGGGGAAATCCGCACGCAGGGTGCACTGTGTGCTCACTGGGCAAGCACTGCCTTCAGCTTGCCCCTCACCCAACAGCCCTGGAGTGAAATGCACAGATTTGTGAAATCAAGAAAACTTACTCCTTCTGGAACTCTTTCACTCCACACATGACCCAACTGCAGAGGTTAATGATGGTTACTTCATATAGAAAGCAGAAGAGGCTAAAATTACATTTCTAATCATTTTTGTCAACCTCTGAAAGGTTTGATTAAATGTGCAAATTGTTATGAATGACTTGCTAAGCACTATTTTACTTTATAAAATATTATACAAGGTGCTCTAAGGAAGAATTTTTACAGAAAGAGCCCCTTCCCTTTACATGCCTCCAGTGTGTTTTGTTTACTGAATATGCCATGTCTAGAAAAAATATAAATAGGGAAGATGATTATATGCACATGCAGGAAAATTCAGAAGTTTATCTTAAGGTCTCTGTCTTCCTCAGAGCTACTTATCTTATTCTATTTTCTATACAGTAGGATGTGTTTACATGCTTATTTTACTCAAGACTAAGTGCCTTCAATTTACTTGACCTGCCTAACGATTCTGTTTCTGAGGACTCAAAAGCACACTCCCTTTTTCATAGTTTCTCTTCTCAACCAGTGAAATTTGCAGAATATTTTATAATTTTTGTAGCACAAGCATTATTCCTGAGCCTGGTTTACATGCATTTCAAGACCAACCACAGTGAAGTTGCTTCAGATTTCAGGGTGTGTTTAGTATTGACAGAAAATAAATTTTCTGCATTCTGATTCATTTTTGCACTATTACAAGTAAAATATCTTCATATTGAAGAAATATAGGATTGCTGAAATGATTTCACTTATCATCAGTATATACGTTTAGGTCAAAATAAAACTATTAAACATAAACTAACAAAACTTATGAGCAACTTTCCTCTAGTATTTCCTTGGTCAGATTCTATTTTCTTTGTTTTCTTAATTTGGGCTGAGTCTTCAAGAAGAAAAAATAATAATCATCGCTTTGTCAATGTGCATTCTGGAATTTGTTTAAGCAAAGAGTCAGGTCACAGCAGCCAGCAGCCAGTCTTTTTCTGCTGAGGAATTGTATTTTCTTGAGTATGTACTGAGCTGCACGAACAAATCATTAAGTGACACAAGTGAACAGGAAGAGAGAAGTATTCAGAAATTCTATGACCTCTGCTGCAAGGGTGGCTGACAGAAGACACTAGCTTTAATTGTATGTTTCTCTCTTGCCAGTTTTTGTTCAATAAAGCATTCAATGATCTTGAGGCAAAAGGCGATTGGGAAGGCACTATTTTTATTCTAGTAATTGTAATTTTTCTTTACTCAGAGTAATAAATATTTTTCCTAGCCATAATCAAATATGCACAAGTTATTCTGTTAAGCAGAAAAATCATATTAATTACTACTGTTGAGAAGTGGAATTTAAACACAAACTTGCAAATCCTTTGCTTTTCTTCTGTTACTGGTATTTTTAAAAAGAATACATGATTATATATTCACTACCAGCAGAGAAATGAATGGACTTAAATAGGTTTACTGGTTTACTTTGTGTATAGCTTCATTTTATAGCAAGAACAGAAAATAGCCACCTGAAATTTTGTTTCTTTATGTTAGCATATCTGTATTTATTTTATATTCTTTTCTGTGCCCTGTAGAAAATCATCATTAGGCACATTCTGATTTTTATCTCCTTTCGTTCTTTTTTAGGTGACATCCAGGCTTGTATATTTATATATTTTTTTTATTTTTATTTTTATATACATATATTTTTTGAGTTGGAGTCTCACTCAGTCACCCAGACTGGAGTGCAGTGGCCGCTCC
>NW_007233014.1:38566-58718 GCF_000164805.1 Carlito syrichta
ATCCACTCACCTCAGCCTCTCAAAGCGCTGGGATTACAGGCTGAGCCACCAAGCCTGGCTTATATTTATATTTTAAGCTAAGCAATTCTATTTGCTCTGGAATGGAAGCTTCTAACAGCAATGTAGATTCATAACATAAGCTAAAATATTTAGCAAATAATGTCAGATATACCTTAAAGCCAGTCTCTATCACATTTTACTATCAATAAGAACTGTCAAAATCCCTGTTCTCTGGAGCACTGTTATGTATATTTTAAAGTTGAAAACAAAATACAGAATCCTAGCTGAGGCAAAGAAACCCTGAGTCAGTGGGCTGTGTGACTTATCAAACCTTGAGATTTGTGTAATATGATGCCATATCTTCCGACCATTCTATATTGTCCATACTCAGTATGATTTAACCCTGGTTTCTGACTGTTGCCTTCCTGCATGTGGAGTGTTACCCCAGTTTTTGCTTACACTAGCAGAAGAGCACTATGATTATTAAAAACTGTAGATGTAAATTCTTAGTGATGAAACAAAGTCAGGAAAAAAGAATTCTCGTGACACTTTTTTTAAGTTTAATAATTTATTGTGTTAAGTTAGGACAACACAGCACTATTGCTTAGCAACACTGGATTAGGCAGAAAATAATTTAAGCTCCCAAATGAGAAACATTTGTAATCGAATATGTTCTAACACTTGCTTTACCACATGGCTTAACACCCTTTTGCTCACACATGGTTAAACACATGTTTGAACTGATGTTTTAACACCCGTCTCACACATCTTTATGCTCTTTGTTCACATATGCTCGAACACATGCTTTGACACCCTTGGCATACTCATTGTTGAACACAGGCAGAGTATTGTCTTGAGTCTCATTTTCCAGAGGTTCACTGGTTAATAGCATTAATTCTAGGATCAGTACCTAATAAAGCCACAGCTCTTTCTGCTAGATGACATCCACACTAGCATTTCTTCAGTCCATCTGAGAAAAGAATCCTCATGGAGGTGACCACAGCTGGGCCTCTGTGTCTACCACAACCCTGAATAGTGGCCTTTTCAGGTGTTTCAGCAGATGGGTGGGTCATGCCACATAGTATTGTTTTCCACCCCAGCCAGTCCACTTGTATTTTTCCCAAACTTCCAAGCTCTAAAGACTTCCTCATGACAAGATGTAAAATTGAGGTTATTTATTTTTCTGTTTGTCTTACTTGATAATTTCAACACAGATGGCATCTGCCATCACTTTAGCCAAGGTGATGTCTCCTCATCACCCTGACCACCTAGACCTGTCATTGGTGGTATCTTACTCAGATCTGGCTGCTATCACAGAATACCATAGACTGGATAACTTCAACAACAGACATTTATTTCTCACAGTTCTATAGGTTGAGAAGTCCAAGACCAAGGTACTAGCAGATCTGGTGTCTGGTGTCTAGGACCTATTTCCTGGTTTACAGATGGTTGCCTTTTCATTATATCCTTATATGGCAAAGGGCAGAGAAAAATAGTAGCTCTTAAGTCAAGTAGAATGAAATGGTGACAGTAACCTAAATTTAAACAGTGCTTTATAGTTTATAAAATGTGTTTTAGCCACATCTTTTTTGATCCCTATCAAAACACTGGGAGGTAAAACATTATCCCCATTTTACAGATAGGTATACAAAGACCCAGATATCTTAAGAACTCTGCCAAAAATTACATACTCAGTAGGTATTGAAATGGTATGTTACTGGTCCCTTGACATCTAAATCAGTGTTTTTCCTGCCATGTTATAAGTCTAAGTACAATAAGATGTACAAAGAAGTCTAGAAATAGCACTTCCCATCAAAGAGCTTGCAGAGGAAGGAAGATTGTTAAAATTAAAAATACTTCCCATTGGCCAGGCTCGGTGGCTCAGCCTGTAATCCCAGCACTTTGGGAGGCTGAGGTGAGTGGATTGCCTGAGCCTGCGGGTTCAAGACCCGCCTGGGCAACTTGGCGAGACCTCATCTCTACAATAAATAAAAAATTAGCCGGGCGTGGTAGCACACGCCTGTAGTTCCAGCTACTTGGAAGGCTGAAGCGGAAGGATCACGGGAGCCCAGCAGGTCAAGGCTGCAGTGGCCAGGAGTGGCCACTGCACTCCAGTCTGGGCGTCAGAGTGAGACTCCAACTCAAAAAAAAAAACAAAAAAACTCCCATTTATTGAGCACTAACCACGAGCCAGTCCTATACTAGGCAATTTATAATGAATCATCATCTAATCTTCACAACAATCCATTTGACAGGTAAGGAAACTAAGGCCTAAAAATTATAATAAACTTACTCTGAGTCAAAGAACTAATAAGTAGAAGACCTAGAGTTTGAATGCAAGCCTCATTCTGAGTAAAACCCATACCTTTAACCATTCTTTATATTGACTTTTAACCAACAACAGTAAATGAGTTCATAGAAAACCACAGCTATTGTAGAAGTCAATTTTGGATGAAGTATATTCTTCCCCTAATCATTTCTGGTTATGGTACTTCGTGATTTTTTTTTAATTTTTGACATTATGAAGTGCCTAAATATAACAAGAAGTAAAAGTTATAGAAAGCATTTGTAAATTAAGTCCAAGTTTAGTCTGTTCCACCTTGGTGAAGTGCAGGGTTATACGATGTACTGCCCTGGCTAAATCTTCATCAAAATTTTATTTTTCAGATATCTTTTGCTCACAGTTATCTGAATATAAGAATCATTTACCAGAGCCCAACAGGTCAACACTGGGATGGCTATGCCACTGCACTCCAGCCCAGGAAACAGAATGAGACTCCAACTCAAAAAAAAAAAAAAAAGAATCATTTATATTCTGTAACTCTTAGATTCTGAAGAGTATTAATGGATTATAAATTAAACTATTTGAAAATAAATTCTATCTCATTGACTGGACCCTTAAAGGTCAATATTAAGTAAACCATATAAAAATGATATCTTTGAGTTTGGTGAGTCTGAATGGCATTTTTCATCATTGTACATTAATAACTCAAGCTATTTTTGTAGCTGACGTTAAAGATAACTTAAAGGTGACTGAAATCCTTGGACTAACTTACTGTGTGAAATTGGTTTGGACCCAGATGCAGAGACCAACAATCAGACCATTTCAAACACAGGACAAGATCAGCCAGGAATAGCAACACTTGGATGCCTGACTTGTAGATGTAAGCAGGAATTAGTGATTACTTCGAATGGCTGGAAGATCCCAGAGGGGAACTTTGGGGGCTTTTCTTTCTGTTTTGCCCTAAAAACAGAGTTGTTAGTACAAATACCTGGCAACATTCAAATACAGGTGCAGATTTGGAATGTATAAAGCCTCATGTTGGTTTATGTGTATTTTAACTGAATTTCACATGTTGAGGTTCAAGATCAAATGGTTGCATTTTAATGCAATGTTTGCCAAATTTCCAAACCTCTAAGCACAAAATCTTCAGCCTTCATTTCTTCATTTGCCTGTAAACCTAGGTAGCACTGAGCCAAAAGCAGAAGTTATGAAGTGAGATTATACTTGATTAGGAACAAAAAAAGTCCCACATCCAGAAATGCAGATGTGCACAGCAGTCCTTGGGGAATGTTGGTATTTGATCTCTAAGTCTTAAAGGTTCATGTTCCCAAGGTTAAGAAATGCAGAGAGCTAACTTTTATTAGTAACTAATGCTGAAATTACTCTAGAGATTCTAGGAGTATTACATTACAAATCACTCAGCTTTAGAAATCCTACAGCTGAGTTACACATATTGCTGTATGAGAGAAGGGCGATAAGGGAAGGGTATCATTCATAAACTTAATTTATACTGTTGCAGCATGATTATGAGTATACTGTGTAAGAGTTTTCATTTCAGTGAGAAAAGGAAAAGGGAGCCTATGAAATCCATGAGTCAAGACCTCAACTAAAGGAACCAGGAAGCAAAAGGCCTCCTTGTCTAAGGGACTTTGGGGCTGTCGTGGGGGGGTGGGGAGATGGATTTCAGCGTTCTTCCTTTTCTAATATCTGTCTAACTTCATGACTTGGGGCAAGTTGCTTGTTTATTGAGCACACCTTCCATATTGGTGAAAGTTAAACCTAGGTATTCACATAATAATATCCTTCAAAAGCATGGCAACTATGGCCATCTATGAAAAAGATAGAGATAGCAGACATTTTACCTCAAGGGGAGAACTTTAATAGCACCAAATTTATATTAAAATCAAAAATAGAGGCATTAGTATGTCACACAGAGTCCTGTTTTTTAACCTTAATAATATTGGCAGGGCTCGGTTAGCTCAGCCTGTAATCCCGCACTTTGGGAGGCTGAGATGAGTGGATTGCCTGAGCCCGCGGGTTCGAGACCCGCCTGGGCAACTTGGCGAGACCTCACCTCTACAATAAATCAAAAAATTAGCAGGGCGTGGTAGCGCAGTCTGTAGTTCCAGCTACTTGGAAGGCTGAGCAAAAGGATCGCCAGAGCCCAGCAGGTCGATGCTGCAGTGGCCGGGAATGGCCACTGCATTCTAGTCTGGGAGACAGAGTGAGACTTCAACTCAAAATAAAAATTAAAATTAAAAAATTAAAAATAAATAATATTACTGTAGTAGATAGTTGGGTAAACTTCCTCTTTGGCTAGACCCTTCTTATTTCAAACTAAATAGTGTTCTAATTCCTTTTTTTAATCAATGACTTTAATTCCAACAACAACAAATGGATATATGCGTCTTGGTTATAGTAATAAATTATTAGAGGCAAAATTATACCTTTTATACTTTTTACCAATAATACCTACTACTAGATGTGTTTGTTTTCATTGTGAGGTTGATTTGCCTTTAATATATGTTGATAAGCTTTTTCTTTACAAATGAAATCCATTTAAACCATCACGCTTTGGGAACAGTTTTTAAAGTGGTCAAAATATATGATCTTTAAAATTTTGCTAAAATTTGGAATATAATGCATAATATATAATTAACGCACAACGTATTATAAATGTATATTTTAAGTAAACAATAATAACTATAGTAGAAAAATGAAACCTCCTATATAATTACTTACATCACACCAATAAACTCAAATTCAGGTTGTAGCATTTGAACATTTACTACTTCACTCATTCTCACTAATGATATTTTTCAGATCTTAGATTTTGATAGATGCACTGTGGAGTGTTGAAATAATCATTATTTAGGTAGCTAAAAAATAGCTTGCCAAAACTGATAATGAAAGTTATTCAAGATTTTCTGTCAAAATCCTTTCCAATTAGTTTTGAGGTCTTGAAGGGCCAGACTTAGCTTTTTATTAATATGTTAGGTTTATTAATGTATTTTTTGATATATGCATAATGTGACTGTCTAATACATTTCATGATATTGCATAATTATGGTGCTTTTAATTTGTTATACCCCAGTCTATTCTTCGGTCTTATTTAAAATTCAGAATTACTTCATAGTTTCATGACTAATAACTCATTACGAAGCAGTGCCATGTACTTGAGGTTACCTCTAAGGCAATCCATATTTAACAATAAACTGAAAAAATTCCTAGCTACTTGACTGTCATTGACCAGTTTAAATATTTAAAGTTATTGTCTGACCCTTTGTCTAACCACTTATAGAAAATGAAATAAAGGTTGTGTACAAAACAGGAGAAAGATAAGTTCTTTTAAATAGTCTTTTCTAAATGAAGAAAACTGGTTGTGCTCTGAGTAATCAGATACTTAGATAATACTTATATATATGACACCACGCTGGCAATTTTTTTTTTTTTAGTTGAAGTCTCACTCTGTTGCCCAGACTGGAGTGTAGTGGCCGCTCCCGGCCACCGCAGCCTCGACCTGCTGGGCTCCAGCGATCCTTCCGCTTCAGCCTTCCGAGTAGCCGGAATTACAGGCATGCGCTACCACGCCCAGCTGATTTTTTGATTTATTGTAGAGATGAGGTCTCGCTGCCCAGGCAGGTCTCGAACCCGCGGGCTCAGGCAATCCACTCACCTCAGCCTCCCAAAGGTGCAGGATTACAGGCTGAGCCACCGAGCCCGGCTTGGCAATTTTCTATTTTCAAAACAAAGAACCTATTTTTTCTTTTTCTTTTTTCCTGTTACTGTTCACCAAGTCATAGAAATTTAAACATGTCATTCTATAATGGTCAGGTTCGGATTCATTGATAATTATCATAATCAGTTTACAATCCTGACTTTTCTATTATGTCTTAAAAGATAGCTTTTGACTTGTTTTCTCAACTCTTCTCCAAAGTGACAAGAAATAGAGACTGTTGTTTTAATGCCTTGCTTTACCCAAATAAATAAGCACAGTTAAAAATTACAATAGTTCAACTCCCTGATTATTGAGGTGTTTGTTACCTACATTATTTAGATCTTGTCGCACTATGTAATAGGTACATAAATGATGTTAAAATTAGACCATCATAATGCTGTGACTATAGTAGTATGACTTAACTAACATTTGATCAGTACCTACCTGATAAAAATAGTGTTAGGTCCACTAGGGTTGCAAAGATGGTGATGGGGGTGGTGGTGGTGGTGAAGGTACCGCTTATGAGATATAATAAGGATCTGTTAAAATATGTATTGGTCAGAGTTCTTAAATTCAGAGGGACAGAATTATGTAGCTAATTTAAACAGAAAGAAATGTATTTGAGTAGCTTATAGACTCTTTTGGAAGGCCAGTGACACTCTTGTGGATGCCATGAATAACAGCAACAGAAGGCCAATCAGACTGTCCTGGGAGGTCTCACTTCCTCAGTCTTATCCCACATGGCACCCATGATACTGGGTTCTATACTGACTCCATAATCTCTACCAGAGCTGTCCCAGAAGAACCAAATGCAAATCCCCTCTCCACCCCTACACATATTTATCGGAAGTTCCCGTCCTTCCTTGCAGCTGCCTCATCCTGCTTATACCTACTTTCCAAGTCTTGCATAGGCTTCTTCAGAACCTGGGCCACATCTGGAACCCAGAGCATCTTGGGAACGCCATTCTTGGCTTTCTGGCCTTGCTGTCAAAGCAAGCTACTAAAGAGAATCAGAGTCTATGTGGAGTAAGTCAATGCCCAGTACCCCCCCAGGGATGCATAAAATAGGAATTCTCAAATTGTATTCCCAAGGAATCTTCAAAATTTTACCCACTCACCTAAAGGTTACCAAGAAGCAGGAAGAGACCAAACAAACAAGACTTTAGAGCATCTATTCCATTTTAATATGGTCATCTGTTAGGCATGTCTATAATTGTTGTTGGGTGGTTCTTTTTGTCTTTGCTAAATTTCAAAACCACTGCTAACCTCAATCTTCCTCTGTATTCCTCAATCTTCTACTTACTACTTTTCATATTAGGCAGGTTAGCACAAATACAGCCCAGAATTTCTTTTCAAAATAAGGTTTTAAATAGAACATCATCACATTCTCAGCTAATATTTGAAAAGAATTGCAAATTATTCTCTCCTCTCACATGCATCCTTAGAAAAAGTGCTGCTAACAGGCCCATTCATATTAGGATTTTTAATGTGATATTGCCACCTCCTGAGAACATGTCTTTTAGTTGTTTCAAAGCCTTTCCAGCATCTTCTCAGAAAACCTCAGCGGTGAAGGGCAACCCAGTCATCATAGCCATAGGGATAAAGGGAGTGGACACATTTAATTACTCTTCAGCTACTTTATTTCATTTGACTTCAAAAACAAAATTAGCAGTAGCAGAAGACAGTGGTTACAGGGGGTTAAGTTAATCAATGTGTGCTAATTAAATAACTGTTGTGCCTATGCCATTAATGCCAGTTTCAGATGGTGGAGAGCTCTTAGTAAGCCTTACCTATTTTGGTCTCTGTGCTCAATATTTTGCCACACAGACTAGATTAAAGGGAAACAATCTGTAAATTAAGTAGGAGAGAGACAAAGCTATTACCTGCACACATATTGGTCCTTGTGAAAGGATTTGGGTTGGGGACTTTTCTCCTGCAGTTTCTCTAAGGCATCTTCCACCACACCACATGTGGCCTTTCCTGAGCCATAACTGCTTGTGACTTATATGCCCTAAAGAAACCTGGACTTTTGCTACCAATCCACTACTTTTTGGTCTTTCATGTGTTTTCAGGATCCCCTAATCTCACCCCTCCCTGCCATGCAACATCAAAACCCAGACCTACTTTGTCACCCCAGAAGCAAACCAGCAGCCTAACTTTTTTTAAAAAGCAGTAGAAGCTTTGTTTATGTACTCAAGGCAGTGTTTGTTATGTGACTCCCACTTGCTTAAATTGGCTTGAATATTTTGGGGGGGTATATTTTCCATAGTTTTCTCATATTAAAAAGTGGTGAGTTTGTCAAACAACTTGTAATTGTTTTAAAAATAGAACCTGGCCTGGCTCGGTGGCTCAGCCTATAATCTCAGCACTTTGGGAGGTCGAGGTGAGTGGATTGCCTGAGCCTGCGGGTTCAAGACCAATCCAGGCAACTTAGCGAGACCTCGTCTCTACAATAAATCAAAAATTAACTGGGCATGGTAGCGCGTGCCTGTAGTTCCAACTACTTGGAAGGCTGAGGCAGATGGATCGCCGGAGCCCAGCAGGTCTACACTGGGGTGGCCATGAGTGTGCCTGGGCGACAGAGTGAGACTCCAACTCAAAAAAATAAATAAATAAAATAAATGAAAATAGAACCTAAACATTTAAAAACTCTTACTTTCATATTTATAATTGAATATCTTGAAAATTCAGAAAGGTATAAAGAACAAAATGAGGCCAGGTGGAGTGGCTCACGCCTATAATCCCGGCACTTTGGGAGGCCAAGGGAGGAGGATCTCTTGAGCCCAGGAGTTTGAGAACAGCTTGGGAACATAGTAAGACCTCGTCTCTACAAAAAAATAGGCTGAGTGTAGTGGTGCATGCCTGTAGTCCCAGCTACTCAGAAGGCCAAGGTGGAAGGATTGCCTGAGCCCAGAATGTCAAGGCTGCGGTGAGCCCTGATAGTGCCACTGCACTCCAACCTGGGTGACAGAGGGAGACTTCAACTCAAAAATAAAAAAATAAAACTTCCTTTAAGCCTTATCTTCCACTGAACCACTGTTAACAATTCTGTATGTAGTCTTTCCCCTATTTCTACACATATTTTACATACAAATGATTTAATGTTTTATTGGCATTTAAGTTTTAGAAACCTGTCTGTGATCTACTGTTACTTTACATAAAATGTTTAAAATTACTGTCCTAAATTGGCAGGTGATGTATTTTAACATAAAAAATATAGAATCTGCCAGAATTACTTATTTGAGATTGGCTGTAAACTATAAAAGTCTGTTTGGTTTAGTTTTTTGCTATCCTTAGCTGTAAGACATCCAACCAAAATTAGCAACTGCCATCCTGGTTGCACTTTATTAAGTATCTAGCCAACTTTTCACCCTGTTCTTGGTGAAGTTTATTTAGATAAAAGGTTGATAAAATTCTTCACCCCAAAGAAAGCAGTTTTCTTTTCCTCTTCTGTTAGTTCTATCCTGATAATATTCAGGAAGTCAAACAAAAAGAGTCATTGCTTTCTCTCATATAAATGGGCCAGTCCTTTCCACTGTGCTAGCCAGGAGTATAAAGTATATAATCGCACATGCAAAATAGAATAATTCTATAGTGTGTATGTGTAGGGTATGTGTATTGCTATGGGTTTGTTGAAATACAAAATAAACCTGAAATGTTTGGATTTTGAAAAAGACTATGCCTCCACCATACACTAATGTGCACTATTCATAGTGTATACGTGGGCATATTTATATAAAAGGGGTAACAGGTCTATGTAAACAAGTTATATTGATTACAAAAGCTAATGTAAGCTTGGGAATATTTGTGTTAATACTTCCATTTTTTAAAATAAGGCTCTGTGTATTCCTTACATTGAAGACTGTTTCCTAAAAGTTGTAAAAACAACACTCATCTCTAATGCTTTATGCTGTACCAACTGCATTGTTGACACGATTCTTTGTTTTAGTTATGCTTCTTATTAGAGATATGTGTAAAGGAATGTCATCTGCATACTAATTGAAACATTAAGCAGTATTTTTGACAGAAAAGAGTCACCAAATATTCTAAGTAAGAATTGAAGAAATTTTTAATGGCATGGCATATTTCAAATATTTCTACAGCCTAGTTTAAGATAACCAAATACACCAATACTACTCATACTTATACAATACTACTCATACAAACATGAATCATGTTGTACATGCATCCAGTTTTTATAACCTCTCCCACTTAGCAGTTTACTGTAAACGTTTCCTTTTGACATTAAATATTCTCCTAAAAAGATGCTTAATACTTCCATAATTGTCTCCTAAGAGTGCAAAGAGCAGTTCTTAGTTTAAGGGTAGAAGTCCATAGCTAGCACATTTATGCCAGGCCCGTGGTTGCTGGTGGCTTCCTACTCTTTGGGCTTGCTGGCCCCCCAGTGTCTATAGTGAGTGTTCTTAGGACTTAGCCTGGGAGGGGTGGTGAGAGGGCCTCCTTCCTCACCTCCATCATATTCCTGATTAGACCACCTTCCTCCAGCATATATTCTCCTTTATTTCACTAAAAGAGATAAATCCTGATCAGTCTCTACTTTTGCTTCCTTTTAGTCAGTGTTTCTTCCCAGGAATTGGTTCTCTTTTTTGTGCCTCCTCTTGAGAGTGTCTGGTTGCTTCACTGGCAAACACCTCAGGAAAAGGACAGAAGGTTGGAGCCCTCTATTTTCATAAAGAATGTGTGGATACAGATGTTTTATCTCATTCCTGACACCCTCAACACTGTCTTCAGACAGAACTGCCCCACTGGTGCCATAGGGAGACCTCCACTGGCCCTCAGCCCCCTCTGCAGTGCAGCCTCTACTTTCCTTCCCTGCCACCCTTCCCTGCATCCCAGCCTGCCTGGACCTTCCAGACTTGCCTCTTGCTCTTATCTTGCTCATGCCATTCCTCCTACCTGGTCATTTGCCATCTCCTCTTCCCCATCAAAATTCTACCCATCTTTCGGTTCTATGTCTTCATGCTACATCCTCAAGGAAAGGAGAGATCCTATTTTCCAGATTCTCCTGCAAGAGGGACTCCACATTGCTTTGATTGCACTGTTTGTGTTGGACATATTTAATATGCCTTATGTTTTAGTTATTTCAGTACTTATCTCATTCACCCTATTACAGCATACGCTCCTTAAGAGCAAGAAATATCTCTCATATTTGAAACTTGAAAAGCACTCGGCACAGTTGTGTGTACCTAGAAGGTGCTTGGTAAACATTGGTCCATGAAGATTTTTAAACCTCTTATTTGAATGCATTGATCTTCCCTCAATTAATGTCTTTAAATTTTTACTCATTTAGTGATATTGCAGAATAAGTTTAAAAATTGTAGGTGCTTTATATAAAAGCATGGAATGACCTAACTTGGTTATGTTTTTAAGCAATGTCCAAAGAGAAGCCAATTCCAAGCTGGGTTTTACTCTGAGCTCATGCTGTTACCTGGTTTTTTTCCCAGACCAATAGTATAACTTACCTTGGAGAGTCTAGAGTTATATGTCATATCTCTGATTTCTAGAGTCTTCCTCAGCTTTGTTAGTCAGTCTGCATTGTTGTTCTTTTGTGTGTATATATATATTTGTGTGCATAAGAACCTTGGCTTTTGGAATAATATTACATTGCAAATCAAATTCTGCCTCAAAGGAACTTTTCTTCCACAATTTTCTGCATTTCTGTACAGGTTACAAAATGTCACAATTCAGTAGGGCCAATTATTAGACTTTCGTTTAATGGGCAGTTTTAATGTTCTCAGAGAATCTGAATAGTAATAGCATTTTAAACTACTGCATACCATTTAAAGACTCACAACCAGTTCTTCTCTCTTTGAGCACACCTAGTTATATTTTTGGGTATCATTTAAATTCAGGCTCCCAATCTGTAGAAAAATCAATGCGTTAATGAATAGTTTCATTTTTAAAACTTTTCAAATGTTTTATCCTAATTATAAGGCATATCTAGTGACATTAATTTGATGAAATCCCAAATCATCAGATTGTGCAGAATAGCCCTTACCAGGGAGTAATTTAGAGCATTTTCAGCTTAACAAGTGTACTGTTTTTAGGACAAAATTGTGACTTTACTTACTTTGAGAAAAACTTTCTACTGTGAAGATTTGGGAACCATGTCAGTGTAGGTCAAACTTTTTGTTTTTAATTCATAGTTGTGTTTGTTTGACATGTTTTATTTAGCCCATTAAATGAAAAGCATTCCCACTACTAATAATCACCCCTGACATTTGTACAGCAAATTCTTACTGGTAAATCACTCCCATACGCACCATGCCCAGACCTGGTGAGCTTCATTGATTGCTCCCTGGCCATATGATGAGTAAATGGCAAAGTTAGCACTGGAATCAGGGATGGCCAAGTTCAAGACTAGTGACTTTCCACATACGACTAGTGTGTGTTCATGTAAACCACCTCAAAACAAGATGGAGAATAAGCTAACAAAGTGACTGCTGTTGGAGTCGTTTATTTTCTACTATGTGGTCCATAGCTCATAGACAGTGTCCTCTGGGACAATGACAGAAAATGAACTTTCTGACCAGATCGAGGCCATAAGCAGGCAGCATCTCGGGTTCTCCTATGCTCTGGTTGCCTCTGTGTGCTTCTCTCTTTTAATCTTTGTCCCATTTTATCTTAATTAATTCTCTATTCATTCTCCAGCTGAAAACACCTGACACATGCATAGTTGCAGGACAGTAGAAATCATTTGTAAGCATTGCTTGATGAATCCTCACAGCTGCCCAGGAAGAGAGGTCTAAGGTGACCTCATGCCCCTTACTACCTCTTCAATTTTTTTTTTTTTTTTTTTTGAGTTGGAGTCTCACTCTGTTGCCCAGACTGGAGTGCAGTGGCCGCTCCCGGCCACTGCAGCCTCGACCTGCTGGGCTCCGGCGATCCTTCCGCCTCAGCCTTCCAAGTAGCTGGAACTACAGGCGCGCGCTACCAAGTCCAGCTAATTTTTTAATTTATTGTAGAGATGAGGTCTCGCTGCCCAGGCGGGTCTCGAACCCGCGGGCTCAGGCAATCCACTCACCTCAGCCTCCCAAGGCGCAGGATTACAGGCTGAGCCACCGAGCCCAGCACCTCTTCAATATTTGAAAGAGTGACCAAATTAGTAATAAAACCTAGGTCTCCTCATTCCCAATCTGCTTCTGTGTTGATCATCTATGACTTGTTCTGTCTTCTTCAGGTACATCCTGCATAGGTGTCTTCATTCTTCTCCCCTTTCCTCCCAGAAAGTTGTAGATGTCATATTATACTGGGCTAGGCAGACACTGATGTAAAATTTAGTCTTGCAAACCTCCTTTTATTAGATCAGGACAGAGAAAGTTGGAGTCCTCAGTGTACTTTCAGTAAAAGTTCATGACTGTGGAGTTAAAAAATCATTATCTTCCTGGAAATACTCATCTTCCATATAATTTGTTTCTCTGCTAGTTCCACAGTAGTACTCAATAACTGTATGTGGACTAAATAATATGATCCACTTATTTCTAAGTGAAATAAATTATCATATCACACAAACACATGTTATAATGATAAAAATATAGCTAAATATTTACTCCAGAGGGGAAGAAAGAAAAAAAATATTGCAGAGGAGTTGGAGTGTAAAACAAACTAGAGAGGCATTTCCCTTCCTAAAGCAGCTTTGCTCACATACAACACATGCCCTATTAAGAAACATCGTGCATTAGGACAGACTTGCCCACCCCAATTTTCCACTCGCACTTCACTCTCCATTGCTCTCTCCCCCAAGCATGTGAACTGATTTGCTTCTGTTGCCAATGGAGACTGATGCAGGTTCAAGGGATTTTGATGACATAACATCTCATCATGCTGTATGCAGACTTAATGGATTCAGACTGTCAGGATATGCTCTCCTGTTGTTGTTTTTAAATTTGGGGTGACAGATGTTGGACACCTTTAAAATTGAATGGAGCAGAAGCAGCTGCAAAAGTGGGGAGGTCTCTAAGTCCAGCCCCAGAATTTGGGAGACACATTCGGCTCACTTCCTATCTCTGGATTCCTAGTGAATTTCCAGTTCCCGATATAAGACCCCTGTCCTAGCTTTAACGTGACCCTTTCTGTGTTTCCATGTCTACTAAGACCACCTGGAATGGCCCCCACTGCCTATCCCATTCTTAACCCCTTAGGTTTGAGACTGGCCCCATGGTCCATGTGCTGCATGCATCAGCCCAGTAGAATACAGTATTCTCTAACAAAACTACTGGTTATTACTTAATCTTCTTAGAAATTCAGGAGCCAAGGCTTTCCTTCTCAGTTTTAGAGCTGAAGAACCTTGCATATTATTTCTTTATCATCATCGTCACCATCTCACATCTTAATTGCCATTTATATTAAGGGTACTTAAACACTAAGTGCTATGTAATCATTATCTCATTTAGTTTCATTTAACCCTCAGAGCAAACCGATAAGGGAAGCATTATTTTTTTCTTTTACAGATGAGAAAACTGAGGCTTAGAAAAGTTCAGTAACTTGTTGGGTGTGGTGGCTCATGCCTATAATCCCAGCACTTTGGAAGGCAGAGGAGAGGGAACTGCCTGTGCCTACAGGTTCAAAGCCTGCCTGGGCAACATGGCAAGACCTTATCTCTACAATAAATCAAAAAATTAGCTGGGCATGGTGGCAAACACCTGTCGTTCCAGCTGAAGCAGAAGGATCGCCTGAACCTTGCACATCAGCCTGGGTGACAGAATGAGACTCCGACTCAAAAAAAAAAAAAAGTTTAGTAATTTGCTTTAAGTCACACAACTATCAAGCCACAGACCCAGGATTGCAGCAACTCCTGTCCTCAGCCTTAAGAACACAGCTCGCTGGGCTTGGTGGCTCAGCCTGTAATCCTGGCACTTTGGGAGGCTAAGGCATGTGGATTGCCTGAGTCCACGGGTTTGAGACCCACCTGGGCAACTTGGCAAGAACTCATCTCTACAATAAATCGAAAATTAGCCAGGTGTAGTAGTGCACACCTGTAGTTCTGGCTACTTGGAAGGCTGAGGTGGAAGGATTGCTGGAGCCCAGCAAGTCAAGACTGCAGTGGCCGGGAACATGCCACTGCACTCCAATCTGGGCAACAGAGTGAGACTCCAACTCAAAAAATAAATAAATA
The DNA here is from genome assembly GCF_000164805.1 of Carlito syrichta. Classification (NCBI taxonomy): domain Eukaryota; kingdom Metazoa; phylum Chordata; class Mammalia; order Primates; family Tarsiidae; genus Carlito; species Carlito syrichta. The sequence continues at coordinate 53,705 of NW_007233014.1, forward strand.
AACAGAGCTCTCTTTGTCTGACACCCAATGCCAGCTGGGTTTACGTGCTGCAGGCAGCCTCAAAGAATATAAGTAATATATAAATAGACTGGGCTCGGTGGCTTAGCCTGTAATCCCAGTACTTTGGGAGACTGAGGAGAGTGGATTGTCTGAGCCCGCAGGTTCGAGACCAGCCCAGGCAACTTGGTGAGACCTCCTCTCTACAATAAAATTTAAAATAGCCAGGCATGGTAGCACACGTCTGTAGTTTCGGCTACTTGGAAGGTTGAGGTGGAAGCATTGCTGGAGCCCAGAAGGTAGACCCTGGGGTGGTGGTGAGCGTGCATGCCACTGCACTCCAGCCTAGACAAAGGAGTGAAACTCTGACTCAAAAGTAAAAATATATATATATAGTTATATGTATAACTATATGTAGCCAAAGTAAAAAAGTCTGCTTAAAAATCAGACTGTGAGCCAGGCTCGGTGGCTCAGCCTGTAATCCCACGCCTTGGGAGGATTGCCTGAGCCCGCGGGTTCAAGACCTGCCTGGGCAACTTGGTAAGACCTCATTTCTACAATAAATTAAAAAAAAAATTAGCCGGGTGTGGTAGCGCGCGCCTGTAATTCCAGCTAAGGAAGCCTTCCTTGGAAGGCTAAGGCGGAAGAATCGCCGGAGCCCTGCGGGTTGAGGCTGTGTTGGCTGGGAGTGGCCACTGCACTCCAGTCTGGGTGACAGAGCGAGACTCCAACTCAAAAAAAATAAAAACATCAGACTGTGCTTCTATTAATATGCTTTATTGAGGTCATCAATATTTTCAGTCAATAATTTAAGAATCAGATTTTTAAGAAAAGTTTTAAGGAGCATATTTACTAGCTCCTCTCACCATAAATAAGGGGAAAATGCTGTCATGTTTCTAAACAATCCTTGTATGTATTCAGAGGTTGGCATATGAAATAATTTCCTTATGGCACTTTGAGATTACTTCACTAGACCATGGGCAAGGTAGCAAAAGAGATCTTTGGTGCTCCCCATGTCTTTCAGCACCCAGCCCCTTCCTTCCATTCTTCCCCTTCCCAGCACTTTAGGTCACCTTTTGGCATTCTAAATCTCCCCCATTTTGACCCCATCTGGACCAGTTCATCCCAGAAATGCATTCCCCAGTGAAAACTCTTAGCAGTGGAGGGACACAGCTGCTACAGAGAAAGCAGCCTGAGGGAAGAACATCTCACTAAGACTTCAACTTGGGGCATAACTGAGTTTGATAAGAAGAGTAGAAGTGGGGACAGATAATATTAAGAACTCTCTGAACTCTGTGCCTCTACTTAGAGCAGTCCACTGTTCTCCCTGCTGTTAGAACATCTGCTCAGACACTCCCCCCTTCACTTAATCCTTCCCCTTCCTTTACTTTTCTTTACAGCACATGTCATTACCTGGAATTATAAACGTGTTGGCTTATTGTCATCACCTCCTGCAGCATATAAGCTCCACAAGAACAGGAGCTTCATTTCCTCACTGCTGTAAACCCAGCATCTGCAAGAGGAGGCAGCATATAGTAGGTGCTTAATAAGTATTTATCAAATACAAGGATCAAACTGTTGTGATGTCTCTTCTAAGCTGGTTAACTTTTTCTTTAACCCAGTATTTTTCCAAAGGAACAAATTTAAATAGCCATCAAAACTGCAATTTTATTGTTTGATACAAGGTGGTTTTTTTTTCTCTTTAGAAGGCCAATTTGAAGTTAATTTAAAGAAAACAGCTAAGTAAATACTAGCTCAGATGAGTGCTCAGGTACAGTAAAGAAAATGGTATCTGAATGTCTGGAAATTGCTGTTCAATAGAAAAATACTAATCTAACAAAATCCATCAGTATGTTAGTGGATAACCTTAAAGTGAGTAAAAAGTTATAGTGGCTACACAGTTCATCTTGAAATAATTATGAGCCAACCTTTTCAGTCTTCTATGATGTGCACTATGTTCATGATTCTCGCTGTGTGGGTTATAAGTTTTATATGTATGTGTGTATATGTGTATATACATATATAATTTTATATATAATTTTATATATATATTTCCAGCTGAAGCAGAAAGATCGCCTGAACCCTGCACACCAGCCTGGGTTGGCTCATATTTTATATATATGTGTGTATATATATATTTATTTTTATATATATGTATAAAATTAAACCCAAAACTTATCCACATTTGAGTCCAAATATTTCCTCTTTTAAGTTGCACCCATAACTTTGAAGTCAGGGTTAAACCACAGGCCTATGTTGTCTTATAATCATTTTTTTAAATATTTGGGTCCAGTCATACCTGGTAGTTTGGCATGTAATGATGGGATGGACTTGAGAATACTCAAAAACAAATTGTACCATACTATTAAGTTCTCACTAATCTTACAAAAATCAAAAATTATTGAGTTTTAGTATCTCCTGAATCAGCGAAAAGAAGAAAGATAACACTAATGAATAATTTAAACACTAAAAAATGTATGGGAAAAGAAACAATCTCAACCACATTAACCTACCTATTATGATTGTTTTTAAAATCAGAGAATTCTATGAAAAAAAATTTTATAGTGCCAGGTTTGCGGGATCATCTTTGTTAAAACCTTTGTAAGCAAAGTTGTAGTGTTGAGACCAGTTTACTTGGGAAGCTTATTAGTTGAGGGGTTAGGCAGCTGAATAGGCAGGAGAAACAATAAATAATGGAAGTGGAAACCCTCTTGTTAATAAAAATACTGTTTTCCATGTGTTTAAAAAAGCAAAAAAAAAAAAAACCTCATTCTTTTTATCAAGAGCTGTAGTCAGTGAGCCTATGTGCTTCCTTTTCCCTGCCAGATATTTGTTCCTGGCTGGAATACATTTTATGATATTTATTTGATGACATGCACCTGCTGGGTAGATGAAAAGCAACTGCTCCTAGGGATGACCTACTTCAAGGGCACAGTCAACTTCTGAGGACTTGGATAGGTTATCCTTAAATCATATGAGTTCATCTTTATATCACCTGTTGAACATATCTAAGACTGGTGTGTTTGCAGACTTGTTGTAGGCACAGTTGCTAACCCCAGGGAAGAGATTTCCATAAGTGTATTGAGACTGGGAAGACATGCCCACTGCTTTACCAAACCTACTCTGAGTGTGTAGAGTGCTATTCTCAGCACTCTGGATTTCTATCAGCCGAGGAACCTGCCAGCTGGGAGTGGACCATCTAGAAAGAGATCCGATAGGAACATAAGTAAGTATGGTCCAAGGTAGCAGAGATGGGTCCAGGGTAGAAGGTGTGGAAGATGAGGGTCCAAGGTGAGGGAAACGGCCATGAAATAAATTCTGATGAAGCGTCCTCCTGGGAGTTTACAAGACTGCGAGGGATTTCCAGTTGAGATCAGAGAAGAGCAAAGGATATGTGAAATGCCTGGAGATGCTGTTGCCAATTTGCCTTTGTCGCCAACTTGTTTGGGCATGCTCATTTCTGTTCTACAAGCATTTATTGAGCACCAACTACTGAGTCATCACAGGCCTTAGGGAGTAAAGATACAATTATGTATCTTTACTCATATCCATTTCCTACCTCATATACAGTCTAGTGAGAAAACATACTGAAACAAATTTTATTATAAATTTAAATATAACCATATATGTACACAAGGGGTTCTTAGCCAAGTTGGGCTTCCTGGCATTGGTGATGCCTGACCTGAGTTTTGAAGAATAAATATGAGTTAGCCAAGGAAATGAGAACAGGAACATGAAGACATATTCAATAAAACAAGTAGCTGGGCACAGTGGCTCAAGCCTGTAATCCCAGCACTTTGGGAAGGCGAGGTGAGAGGATTGCCTGAGTCCAGGGGTTCAAGACCAGCCTGGGCAACTTGGTGAGACCTTGTCTTTACAATAAATAAAAAAATTAGCCGAGTGTGGTGGCATACACCTATAGTTCCAGCAACTTGGAAGGTCGAGGCAGAAGAATCGCCTGAACCCAGCAGGTTGAGGCTGTGGTGGCTGTGAGCATGCCACTGTACTCCAGCCTGGGTGGTAGAGTGAGACTCTGACTCAAAAAAAAGCCAAAAACGGCCAGGTGGAGTGGCTCACACCTATAATCCCAGCACTTTGGGATAGCAAGGTGAGAGGACTGACTGAGCTCATGGGATCAAGACCAGTATGGCCTGAGCCCACAGGTTCGAGACCCTCCTGGGCAACTTGGTGAGACCTCATCTCTACAATAAATCAAAAAATGAGCCGGGCATGGTAGCTCGCGCCTGTAGTTCCAGCTACTTGGAAGGCTGAGGCGGAAGGATCGCCGGAGCCCAGCAGGTCGAGGCTGCGGTGGCCGGGAGTGGCCACTGCACTCCAGTCTGGGTGACAGAGTGAGACTCCAACTCAAAAAAAAAATAAGACCAGTATGGGCAACTTGATGAGACCTCATCTCTACAATAAATCAAAAAATTAGCTGGGCATGGTGGTGCATGCCTGTAGTTCCAGCTACTTGGAAGTCTGAGGTGGAAGGATCACCTGAGCCCAGCAGGTCAAGGCTGCAGTGGCCGTGAGTGTGCCACTGCACTCCAGCCTGGGCAACAGAGGGAGACTCCAACTCGAACAAAAAACAAAAAAACAATGCATTGTGTCAGGAACTATGGGTTGGGTATCCCTAATCTGAAAATCCAGAATGCTGCAAAATCCAAGTGTTTTTGAGCACCAATGTTATGTTCAAAGGAAATACTCATTAGAGTTTTAGATTTCTGATTTTTGTATTGGGGTGCTCCACCAGCATGTGACATTGCAAATGTTCCAAAATCCAAAAAAAATTGAAGTCTGAAACACTCTGGTCATTTTGGATAAGGGATAACTGTGCAAGTTGTTCAATTTTACTCAAGCAACAAAAACAAGGCAGGAATTAGTGGTTGAGCTACTGAGTGCCTTGTAGGGGCTACAACTTCTCCACCACTTCTTGAGTCCCTTGCCACCTCCATGCCAGAGCCTCCTCAACAAAATAGAGTTGGAATCGTGCTTGCTACGGAAATGGGGCATCATA
>NW_007233014.1:58738-77796 GCF_000164805.1 Carlito syrichta
TTCAAGGCCAGAGGACAGTAGCAGCAAAGTAAGAAACGCTATCTGCATTCCTATCTATCTGCATTCCTATCGAAGGCAAGAGCTCATCCTGCTAATAAACAAAGAGCTCCTGAAGGCTGAGAAACAAAACATAACAGCCCAGAAGAAAATGAGTAAAAGAAGCCCGCATGGTGGCTCATGCCTGTAATTCCAGCACCTTGGGAGGTGGAGGTGAGAGGATTGCCTGAGCCCAGGGTTTGAGACCAGTCTGGATAATGTGGCAAGACCTCATCTCTACAATAATTTTTTTAATTAGCTGGGTGTGGTGGTACACACCTGTGATTCCAAGCTACTGGAAGGCTGAGGTGGAAGGATAATCTGAGTCCAGTAGGTCAAGGCTGCAGTGGCCGTGAGTGTGCCACTGCACTCCAGCCTGGGCAACAGAGGGAGACTCCAACTCGAACAAAAAACAAAAAAACAATGCATTGTGTCAGGAACTATGGGTTGGGTATCCCTAATCTGAAAATCCAGAATGCTGCAAAATCCAAGTGTTTTTGAGCACCAATGTTATGTTCAAAGGAAATACTCATTAGAGTTTTAGATTTCTGATTTTTGTATTGGGGTGCTCCACCAGCATGTGACATTGCAAATGTTCCAAAATCCAAAAAAAATTGAAGTCTGAAACACTCTGGTCATTTTGGATAAGGGATAACTGTGCAAGTTGTTCAATTTTACTCAAGCAACAAAAACAAGGCAGGAATTAGTGGTTGAGCTACTGAGTGCCTTGTAGGGGCTACAACTTCTCCACCACTTCTTGAGTCCCTTGCCACCTCCATGCCAGAGCCTCCTCAACAAACATAGAGTTGGAATCGTGCTTGCTATGGAAATGGGGCATCATAACAAGTTCCCTCACACCTCTTGCTCCCCTAAGTATGGAAAATCCAGAGATTCCACCAAGGGGACACTTCCAACTCTCTGAGTTGGAAGTTCTGAATCATGACTGAGTTGGGACATTACTTGTTGATTTACAAGGAGGCTTTGTTCGTTAATAAAAGTCTACAGGTCACAGTTTGAAAGACTTGTCTCCACATGCTGTATGACCCCTTCCTATTATTTATGATATGAGTCTCCATTCAGTTCTCTCTTCTTCTTTTTCTAGTTATCTATTGCCGAGTAACAAAACACCCCAAAAATGCAGTGGTTTCAAACAGCAATCTCTCAGTTATCTCTCAGAATTTTTTTTTTTTTGAGTTGGAGTCTCACTCTGTCGCCTAGGCTGGAATGCTGTGGCAGACTCATGGCCACTGCAGCCTCAACCTGCTGGGCTCAGGCAATCCTTCCGCCTCAGCCTTCCACACAACCGGAACTACAGGTGCGCACTACTATAACTAGCTAATTTTTTTTATGTATTGTAGAGATGAGGTCTCGCCAAATTACCTGGGCTGGTCTTGAATCCACAGGCTCAGGCAATCCACTCGTCTCAGCCTTCCAAAATGTTGGGATTACAGGCTGAGCCACCGAGCCCAGCCATCTGAATTTCAGTGGGTCGGTATTTTAGGAGCAGCATGGCAGGGTGTTCTGGCCTAGGGTGACTTGTGAGGTTCCTTCAGAGACTAGAACTGGAACAGTGTGGGAGAGACAGGATCGGGAGTAGCTGGGGACTGGCTACACATCTCTTTCTTTCTTCATTAGTCAAAAGGCCCTTCCATGTGCTCTCCCTGCATGAGCTGCTTTGGGTGACCTTACAGCATAGCAGCCTCAGGTGTGGCAGCCCAGGACCCCCAGAGGTGAGACTGGCAGAAGTGGCCTTTTTTAACCCACCAAGTAACAGTCACAGGGGCCAGCTGAGGCTCAGTGGATGGGATGGGATATAGATCCTGTCCCTTGATGCAGGGGTGGCAAGTTGTGGAACGGGAAATTGTTGCAACCAATTTTGGAAAATACTACCTTCCACATTCTCCAAGAACATTTTCCTTCACTCACATAATCCTTTCAGTTATCTAAAAATTAATTTACTTATGATGGTGTTACCCACAATCAAAATCCAAGTTTTCAGTGCACAAACCACAAAACTATTGTCTAAATGAGAGTCTGTCACCCAAGTATGCATCAAGGCGGTAACACTTTTTAATCATGTATCCTGTGGCCCCATCTTCAAGGAAGCTGCACTCGAATCAGTCATGTTATAGGGAAATATTGCTCAGATCGTTCACAGGTCTAACCATAGTAAACTAGAGGCTCGGGAATGAGCGATTTTAAATATCTCCTTTTATTTGCCCTGCACTTGGTAGATTGATGGTACTCTCATAACATGTTGGTCGGTGGCATTTGGTAGAATACTTAATGTTTCAAGGAATGAAAAAAGACAAAAGAAAAGCCAAGACTTTGGGTTCAGGAAACTTTAAAAACTGAAGTATTAGCCTGTTCTTGGTAATAAATCTTCTAATTTAAAATTAAACTGTTGACATAAATTCTACATTGTTTAATAAGTACTACTTCAAGTGTGCTGTCTTTAATGAGGATTTTAATTCTAGTTTTTATACATACATAGTAAACAGAAGTTGAATTCTTCAAATATTTGCTGTTAAAAATATATGATTCATAAGCACTGGATTGGAAGATTTTTTTCCTCCCGTTGAATAATCTAGAAAAGAGTATAGCTCTATTTTAAAATCCCTTCCAGTTCAAGAGTTATCCAAGCAAATAGTGTTGACCAAGGTGTTGAATGTACCAGTAACAATAATGCTACCCTTTCATAAAGCTAAGTAATCAGAAATAATGCTGAAAATAAGAAGACAGTCATTTATTTACACTATTTGGCATTGTTAGTACTAATAATGCATTTCAACACAGTAGAATTGCTAGATAATGCTTTTGTGACTTTTATGCAGGTTATTGTTATTTAAATGAACAGTCTACTCCACTGTAATGAAGAAATGCATGCTTTTTCCAACTCAGTTATCAACCAGAATTCTAGGAAAATGAGAATGTGTGTCTGCTTTCATTCACAGAGCAAACTGGAGGTCACAGTTTTCAATATGAACCTTTTTTTAGCTTTTCAACAGTGAATAATTAGGAGCTGCTGCTTCTGAAATTACCTGTATTCACTGTAGAGAAGGAAAGACTTTTATCTTTCACGATGAAATACATTTTCTCATTGAAACTTCGTCATTCTTTTTTTAAATGGCATTTTACATTTTACATGGAGTCAATCCTATGTAGTAAAATAAAAGAAGTATATTTTGTGTACCACATAGCCTTGTTTATTCGATTTTATTTCCTTAAATTTTAGCTCCTCCTTGGAAAATGATCCAAATGTAAAAATGGGTTTAAAATATGGAACATATGAAGCAGTTATCCACATAAAATGCTTTATACAAACACACATATTCTTTGCACTTTGATTTAAATTTAATTGATCCTTGCTTCTTATGATTAGATAATTATGTATTTTTATTGAGTTATTTAACAGCTTTATTGAGATGTTAATATATAGTATATAATTCACCTATTTAAAATGTACAGTTCAATGGCTCTTACATTGTGTAACCATCACCATAATCAATTTTAGAACATTTTCATCACCCCGAAAAGAAATCTGGTATCCATTAGCATCATTCCTCATTTCATAACAGCTCCTAACAACCACTAACCTACTTTCTGGACATTTCATATAAATGAAATAATATACTATGCGGTCTTTTGTGTCCAGCTTCTTTCACTTAGCATAATGTTGTTAAGGTTCATCCATCTTACAGCATGTATTAGTACATCATATCTTTTTATTGATAAATAATATTTCATTATATGGGTTTATAAATTTTATTTGTCATTTATCAATTGATGGACATTTGAGTTGTTTCTATCTTTTAGGTATTATGAAAAATCTGTTATGAACATTCATATACAAACGTTTGTGTGGGCATACCAGAGGAACCCGAAAAAACCCAAAACGGAACTATCTTTTGGAAGGGGTTCCTTGTAGTACACTCAGAATCTGCTCCTGCAGATCAAATGGTCAACCAAAGTTTTTTGTTTGTTTTTAAAGATGTGGGGTACAATTTAGGATTAGGTATACAAGTGGTCATTGTACAGGTAAAGTTTGGGCTTCCCTTCGCCTGATTTGAGATTAGGTACCCTTATTGATGTCATCAAAGTTTTTATCTGGAAGTTTTAAGAAGGTGGCATTACAATTTGAGGAAGAAACATCCCAAGTTGTGGCAAACAGTGACCAGTTCTTCCTCCATGACAATGCACCTACCCACACCATGCTGAATGTTCACAGTTTTTGACCAAAATGACATGACCTCCATGTGCCACCCTCCCTATTCACCTGATCTTGCTTGAGTGACTTTATTTTGTTTCCTTTATGAAAAAAGTCCTCAAAGGGAAGCATCTTGCCAGTGTGGAATAGGTGAAACAAAAAATGACAGAAGCACTAAAAGCATCAAAATTGATGAGTTCAAAAACTCTTTTTGAGAAATGGAAAAAGCATCTTCCAACTTCTGTTCCTGAGTCACTAGGTCACTGAAACAAATAACCGATAGGTGGCATCAGGGAGCACACACTTGCCGTAATTAATCTAGCAATTTAGCAACACTAATTCACTTCAGAAGTAGAATAAATGTTTCAGTTAGCCGGGCTCGGTGGCTCAGCCTGTAATCCCGCGCCTTTGGGAGGCTGAGGTGAGTGGATTGCCTGAGCCCACGGGTTCGAGACCCGCCTGGGCAGCAAGACCTCATCTCTACAATAAATTTTTAAAAATCAGCCGGGCGTGGTAGCGCATGCCTGTAATTCTGGCTACTTGGAAGGCTGAGGTGGAAGGATCGCAGGAGCCCAGCAGGTTGAGGTTGCGGTGGCTGGGAGTGGCCACTGCACTCCAGTCTGGGCGACAGAGTGAGACTCCAACTCAAAAAAAAAAAAAATGTTTCAGTTGACAGAGGAATTATTCAAGTATTAAAACATTGTACTTTAAAGTACCACTAATAGAGAAACTTATATAGTACTTTCCAGTTACAAAGTATTTGACTTATACATTTAATTTAATGTTCACAGGCTGGGCTAGGTGGCTCCGCCTGTAATCCCAGCATTTTGGGAGACTGAGGCGCAAGGATTGACTGAGCCCATGGGTTCGAGACCCACCTGGGCAACTTGGCAAGACCTTGTCTCTACAATAAACCAAAAATTACCCGGGCATGGTAGTGCACGCCTGTAGTTCTGTCTACTTGGAAGTCTGAGGCAGAAGGATCACCAGAGCCCAGCAGGTCGATTCCTGCAGTGGCCGGGAGTTTACCACTGCCCTCCAACTCAAAAAAAAATTTTTTTTAATGTACACAATTATACAAGATGAGTTTTTACGTACTTTTAATACCCATGATGAAACTAAGTCCTGAAGGGCTTTAGTTGCTATAATCCTAAAGTCTGAGGCAGAGCTGCTTCTCCAATTCAAGGTTTTTGGCGCCTGTGTAGTCCTGTGTTCCCTCCAGTGTACCATACTACACAATAATGATGTGCTGAAGGACACTCATTTGTAAGAAGAGGAGACTTTATGCCATTATTCCAGACAACAACAGAACTATGAACAAATAGAAGTTACAGGGAGGCTAGTTTTGAGCCCATATAAAGAAGACTTGATCTGCCCAACAATGAAATGTGTTGTCTTGTGAAGGAGTGAGGTCTCTTGTCACTGAACTGTTCAAGCTAATGCTGGATGACCATCTGGGAGGTTGCTTTGGGAGGGGATTCTGTGTGTGTGTGTGTGTGTGTGTGTGTGTGTGTGTGTGTGTGTGTGTGAATTAGTGGTACTGAGAGATATTAGATGGCATTTAAGATCCCTTCCACTATGAGATTGTGGATCTTTGTTCTTGGTTAAGAGAGTAAGCTGGTTTAACGGGTCCTGTGTCCTTACTAAGGAACAAGTAGCTCTGATAAACTCTTGCCCTGCACAGTTAAAAGTACAGGGTTTTCTGTTTAAAAGAGAGTAATTAAGCCAGGCTCAGTGGCTCAGCCCGTAATCCCGTGCCTTTGGGAGGTTGAGATGAGTGGATTGCTTGAGCTCGCGGGTTCGTGACCCGCCTGGGCAATTTGGTGAGACCTCATCTCTACAATAAAGGAAAAATTAGCAGGGTGTGGTAGCGCGCGCCTGTAGTTCCAGCTATTGGAAGGCTGACGCGGAAGGATTGCCAGAGCCCAGCAGGTCATGGCTGCAGTGGCCAGGAGCGGCCACTGCACTCCAGTCTGGGCGACAGAGTGAGACTCCAACAAAAAAAAAAAAAAAAGAGAGTAACTAGATATACAACCTAGATTACTGGTTTCCAAAAGGTTAGAACAGCAGTTTCTTTTTATTTTTCTTTATTTTTCTTTTTTTTTTCTTTTGAGTTGGAGTCTCACTCTGTCGCCCAGACTGGAGTGCAGCGGCATGCTCCCGACCACCGCAACCTCGACCTGCTGGGCTCAGACGATCCTTCCACCTCACCTTTCCAAGTAGCTGGAACTACAGGGGCGCGCTACCATGCCCAGCTAATTTTTGATTTATTGTAGAGATAAGGTCTCGCCAAGTTGCTCAGGCTGGTCTCAAACCCATGGGCTCAGGCAATCCTCATGCCTCGGCCTCCAAATTGCAGGGATTACAGGCTGAACCACCAAGCCCAGCCAGAACAGCAGTTTCTATCTCTGTTAGCAAATGTTTAGCATAGCAAAGAATCCACACTGGAATAAGTTTTAGTATGAGCCTTCAGTAAGTATGTCATTGTCCTTTATTACTATCTAAGAAAAAAGGTAGCAATTCCAAATTTGTTGTTTTGTTTTTAAATTTTTGCTAAGTGCTTCAGAGGCATTTGTGTCAGTCTCATTCAGTGGTTCTCGGCTCTGTTTGCATGTGAGAATTACTCAGGAAACTTTTTAAAAATACATATGGCTGGGCCCCACCTCATGCAAAATGAATCATAATCTCCAGGGTTGGATTCCCAGTATCAGTGTTTTGTAACAGCTCTCAGGGGATTCTTATATGATACCAGGGTTAAGAAGAGCTAGTCTAATCTGCCTAGTCTAGCCAAATTCCAGACATTTGTTTTCATAATTCAGGTTATTTTCTAGAATTCATATTATCAATTCAGAGCCAGAGCTCTTAAGTACCATGAGAGGCCATGTCTCACAGTGGTCCACATTGCTGTTGGCTTTGTCCACTTATAGCTTTATGACTTCAGGCAAGACATTTTAGTCTCTCAGGACCTCAGGTTTTTACTTTGTAAATGAAAATAATAATAGTACATAAGAGATAAAGACCCCAAAGAAAATAAAAACCCTACACATTGTGATATTAGGATTATCATCATCATCGTCATTACCATTATTTTGTTGTTGGTAGCAGCAGTCATCCTGCTAGGGATTAGATGCTAGATGCCTGTTGAGAAAGCAGTGAACCCTCTACAGGGCTTCCTTGAAAATGAATAACTCTCAGCAACATTAGTGACGTGCTTCCTCAGATTCAGAACTTCTTGATAAAGTGGAATGTTCTGTATCTGATGTTCCGCATTCCACCTTAAGACCAGGCGTAGCTCTGCAAGCTGGGGGCCTGGGCTGAAGGCTAAATCTAGGTTTCTGTTTAGAAACTGGGAAAGGCATCCACTGCATGTGGCAGGCTGAACTCCTGACTCCTCAGGACAATCTCAATTTTAAATGGCTCACCCTGCTTATCAGACCCGTGGTTCAGAGAAAGCATGACTGCTATTGAATAGACAGCTATGGCTTCGCAGGCCAGTGTCCTGGGCTAATGTAAAAAGTAAATATAATTTGAATATGTGGGATAGCCTCAGAGAAAAATCAAAGGGCACAATTAGGCATAGTTTCTATTTAGTTTTTAGTTGATGAAGGAATAAGTTGAAGTTGCTCTAATCACTGAGAGTACAGTAGCAATAGTCCCTGATTCTCTGGGGCTTAGGGCAAGTGTGGACATTACGTGCATATTACAGGTTCTCTACCACACAGATTCCATCAAGACAGCCTCCAGCAATTGTGGAAACTGGTGAAATATTCCTAACAGGAGCTCAAAGGATCGTAAAGCTGAATAACATCTTTGTCTCAAGAACTTATATGAGAAACTTTTTTTTCTTTTTTCCTACAAACATTTTGTGGTTCACCATTGCAGACACTGCATATCTTTGTATCCCACACAGTCCCCATGTTAATAGTTGTTTGCTAGTTGTGGTCATTTAATTGAAAAAAGCTGGCATGGAGATATTACAGGTCCCAATAGGTCATTTTTGCATCAAGTATGGTGTTATTGCCTTTGACCAAGCCTCTTCCAAGGCCAAATTTATTACATCCATTAATAACGTATAAGAGGATAGACAGCTGAAGAAAAGATGTGTGTGGCCTTTAAATGTGCCAGTCATCTACAATTCAGAGAGTTGCTTACCATGGCATATTGCCCACTGTGCATTACAGAATTCCAATGGCATGGTTCTGCTGATACTTGTTTTGGATTTACCCTGGAAATGAGGTTAAAGAGGACACTAGACGATAGCTGGGACACTTTTGCTTGCCTCTCCCAGGGTAGATCCTGGAAGTCCCCATCCCCTCCAACCCATCAGAAAGCTGCCCCAACCTCTCTTGAAGATTATGGACTCAACACAAATTTCTCTTTCCCCATGAGTTCCCGTGTACCTAATAACCCCGCGCTAAGGAGGGCAGTGAGATTGCATTCCCTCATGTGATGTGTGCTTGCCCTCCCACAGACCCCAGGACTGGGGCAAGTGTGGACATGAGCCTAGACTCAATAGATAAGGGTTGTGTTTCATCAGTTTGCCTGTCTTGCTTGCTTTATTTTCTGTGAGATTCTTTATCTTTTTTAAGCCTTTATTTCAGAAATGTACACACAGGGACAGAAAGAAAATAGTGTAGTGAACCCATTTGTCTCCAATGTCCACCTTCAACAGCTACCAACATGTATCCATTCTTGTTTTATCTTCCTCTCCTCCTTTTCTTTTGTTTTGTTAGAGTATTTTAAAGCAAATCCTAGATATCTGATTTTACCTATAAATATTTCAGTATATATCTCTAGCACATATAACTTTTGAAAAACTTAACCACAATACTCTTATCACAACCAACAAATTTAATAATAATTGCATAACCTATCCAGGGTCAATATTCCCTAGTTGTTTCAGAAATGCTCACATCTATCACAGAAACAAAGAACTGAGTACCACATGTTCTCACTTATAAGCAAATCCTAAACAATTACTATAATACTGTAAGAAAGGGATTGGCAGTTGTGGGTAACTGCCAAGGGAGGAGGGGCACACTTCATCAATAAGTGTACCTGATCTCAAATCAGGTAAAGTGGGGACCAAAGTGAGACCCAAACTTTACCTGTACAATGACCATTTGTATGCCTAACCCTGAATTATACCCCATATCTTTAAAATAAAAATTTTTTTAAATGCTGACAAACACTGGGGCAGTTTAAATCAGAAGCCAAATTACCTGTTGCATTTGGTTTACCTATCCTTAAGTGTCTTTTACTCTATTACAGATCCTCCTACTGTTTTTGTTAATATATTTGTTGGAGAAAATGAGATTACCATCCAGTAAAAATGCCCATGTTATATATTTGGCCTATTGCGTTTTCATGGTGGTGTTTAACATGTTTCTCTTTCCCCCGTACTTCTTGTAAATTAGGAGTTGGATCTGATGACCTAATAAGATGTGGTTTCAGTTGTGTCACATCAGGAGGCAAACAATATCTATTTTCATCACTTTTATTGATGTCAAGATTGATCAGCATGTTCAGGTGTGGTCAGCCTGATTCATCCATTATAAAGTTCTCTGTCAACCTGTTATCCTAATAGTTTTAGCAGCCATTGGTAATCACTGCCAGCAATCATTAGAGGTTACAACATGGTGATTTTCTTTTTTTTTTTCTTTTTTGAGTTGGAGTCTCACTCTGTCACCCAGACTGGAGTGCAGTGGCATGCTCCTGGCCACCACAGCCTCAACCTGCTGGGCTCTGGCAATCCTTCCACCTCAGCCTTTCAAGTAGCCAGAACTACAGGCGTGCGCTACCACACCCTGCTAATTTTTGATTTATTGTAGAGATGAGGTCTCACCAAGTTCCCCGGGCGGGTCTCGAACCCGCAGGCTCAGGCAATCCTCGTGCCTCGGCCTCCCAAAGTGCTGGGATTACAAGCTAAGCCACCAAGCCTGGCCACTGATTTTCACTTCTATCATTCATTCTGCATTTATCAACTATTATTTTTCTATATAAGAACTTTATTATCAACCATCTGGTTACTCTGCAATACAATTCAAACAAGAAAAACAGCATAAATACTGCCTCTCAGCTTATTTAAACAATTCCAACTTTCAGATCATTGAAATATACCAGCAACTTCCAGAAGGGGCCAGTGAGGTTTAGGTGTTTGTTTTAGAGCATCATTATAAACACTTGGGTTTTTATCTGTTTCATAGGTGTCAGTCTATTACTCTTTTCAATGCGACATCCCATCTTCGATCAGTGGGACGCCCTTCAAGTTGCCTCTTGTTACTTTTTAATATGAATCCACTAGTCTTTTCTGTCAGGATAAGATGCCCTAGGCTTCTAGCCCAGACCTGGAATCAACTGTTTTTAGGAGGAATCCTGATTCCTTTCCATAGGAAATAGTATGTAAAGACTTCAGTCAGGGCACCAGGGATAGATTCCCTCTTAAAATGGTCAGGTTGATGTTAGAATGGCAACTCAGTCGTCCTTGTAATCTCATTGTTCCTGCTGTCTGTCAGCATGTGGTTCTACCTGGATACTCCCTCCCCCCACGCCCTAGTAATGGCCTTTGCTCCTTGTGATTCCACCTCACTTCAACCTGATCCTTCCTCTTCTCTCAGTCCTTCATCCTTCCCTTCTAAGTCAGATGCCCCACTCAGCTCTGGGCTTCTAAGACTCCAAAGTAGCTAACACTTCTGTAATGCTGAAGAAAAGTGATACACCTTCCTTACATAGACTATTTTTATTTTTTTAATTTCTTGAAGGAAGTCAACCTCCTGTTGCTATTCAAGCCTTTGATAGACAGGTTTAGTCTCTTTCTTTCTTTCTTTTTTTTTTTTTTTTTTTAGGTTGGAGTCTCACTCTGTCACCCAGGCTGGAGTGCAGAAGCACACTCACGGCCACCCCAGCGTTGACTTGCTGGGCTCCGGCGATCCTTCCGCCTCAGCCTTCCAAGTAGCCGGAACTTCAGGTGCGTGCTACCACGCCTGGCTAATTTTTTATTTATTGTAGAGATGAGGTCTCACCAAGTTGCCCAAGCTGGGCTCAAACCCATGGACTCAGGCAATCCACTCTCCTCGGCCTCCCAAAGTGCTGGGATTATAGGCTAGTCTCTTTCTTAACCCAGAATGATCATGCTTTAAAATACCCTGGACATAGTCCAGTCTCCAGAGCTAGAGCGGCTTCAGAAGACCAACAGTCCCCTTAGGGGTGTGTATTTCCTAGAAAACATGGATGGTTGTGTGTTGAAAAATTTTTTTTTTTTTTTTTTTTTGATTTGGAGTCTCACTCTGTCACCCAGACTGGAGTGCAGTGGCCGCTCCCAGCCACCACAGCCTCGCCTACTAGGCTCCAGCGATCCTTTCTCCTCACCCTTCCAAGTAGTTGGAACTACAGGCGTGTGCTACCACGCCCGGCTAGTTTCCAATTTATTGTAGAGATGAGGTCTCACCAAGTTGCCCAGGTGAGTCTCGAACCCGCAGGCTCAGGCAATCCACTCACCTCAGCCTCCCAAGGCACGGGATTAAAGCCACCGAGCCCAGCTATGTGTTGAAATTTTTAACTAGAGCTGCTAGGTAATGAGAAAGTGTTAAGGAGTTAGTTTATCTTAACATTTATAAGCCACATACCTATTTGAATATCTGATGAAAACTGTGGACCTTATCTAGAAAGATGTACGTACAACATTTTATAGACAATTTCATGAGCTTCAAGTATCTTGGAATTAATTTTTCTTCATAAACTAGATCCTAATGTGCATTGGCTTATTGGAGGTAGGTCTGGACAAAAAGGCACGTAGCTGGAACCACTGTACCAGTTTAAATTGCTCTGCTGAACATTATTCATTCTTTGGTCTGGAGCTACTCCTGGTGCCAGTCCATGATCTATTTGCCATCATTCCATGACATCATGAGTGTAGAAATTGAGAACAGGCATTTAAAAACATTTATAACAATTTGATGTTGCCATGACATGCAAGCTTACGGTCTGTGGACTTGTCTCACTGAACAGGGCACAAACCATTTTGGGTGCTGACAAGTTCACATGGCAGGTCATGCAGTGGGAACTGCATACTGGTCCTGTGAACAGGACCCCTTACTAGTTCTCAACTGGTTGGAAATTTAAAACCACAGCAAGAACTTGAACTTCATTGCAGTCTGAGAAGCAGACTCAACCTACTGCCTTGTTGTTTTACCCTGTTCTGTCTCTATTGTATGCTTCTACAAAGTTTACCTAGAGCAAGGCATATATGTTGGCTTTCAGTAAATCTTTGCTGAACTATTAGCAGAGCAAAACTGCTCTCCAAGAGGAGAAGCCACATTCTTTCCCTAATGATACCCTACAGGAAAAAAAATTTTTTTTGTAATTCCTAGGAAGTTGAAGTTGCTTACATGGAAAAAGTACAATAGGAAATAAATTATAAGCAGTTATTATTACTGAATATTCTCATAGGACTGGAAATAAGCAGAGAGAACTTCAGGAGCGGGGCCTCACTGTGGAATTTGTGAGGCTTTGGGACGATTTGTATTTCAGTGCACACATTGTGTGAATTAACAGGTTAGTAACAAATGTGATTCATTTTCAGGACAGAAAAACTAGAGTGGTCTCAAGTATAACGATGGTAACAGTGAAAAGTAAATTATTTAATCTTCAGAATAAGATTTTGTAAATGAAAGGCAAACAAGATAAGGTAGTACATTCTCTGCCCAGTTTCTCTCTTCTCCCACTCCTTTCTGTCATCTCTTTCTGTCTCCCATAAAGATCCAGAATTAGTAAAAGTCTATTCTTTGAAAATCTTGCCCTTAAAAACTGGGTTTGTGAAAAGTCACCTTTAGCTCTCAAGACTCCCGACAGCCTGAGGACCAACTTCCTCCATCCCCACTACAACCCCACCGGCTTCGTTCCACACTCCCAGTATACCATGGTTCATTCAGCGGCCTCCTCGACATTGTGTGCAGATTGCTAGGGGGAGTATGAACTCAAAGTCACAGGCTGTCTCACTAACCAGAGAAAGGACTTTTACCTCAGGACAACTTCATGTTCTGTGGAACCAGTCTCTGCATAGAGACAGGTTTCCTTCTTTCTTTTCTTTTTTCTTTCTTTCTTTCTTTTTCTTTTCCTCTTTTTTTTTTTTTTTTTTAGTTGAGTAGAATCAGAAATATTATCTGCCAGAAGTAAAAGAAAAAGAAAAGTTGAGAATGTTTCACATGACTGGTGAAATCAGTACTACAGTGTGTATGGGTATGTATTGCAAGAGTAACACCTGGTTTATATTTATCAACAACTGCTAAGCGAACTAGAAATTTTGTGGAAATAACTGCTTTTTATTATCTTTTCTGAACAACACAGACTGTTTGCCCTGTCTCATACAAAAAGGGGGAAATGTCCTGCTTACCATGCATGGGGTACTAGGGGGATAAAGGAGCTTGTCTACAGGACGTGGGCCCAGAAATGCACAATAGCTGAAGTCTGATGTGACCTTTGTCTTTGTAAATAAAGACTGATAACCCCAGGTGTAGCCACCACATTTTTTTATCACATGAATCATAAAGGGTTCAGCTTAATGACTATATTCAAGTACAAATGAATTTCCCGAAATGGAAGAAAAGAAATAGAATCATACTTGGAGGTTAATTAGGGACTCCGGTTACCCCCCAGTGTTCTCCTACAATATCTAACAAGTGTTCACTGTACCAGTGCCCTGACTCCTATATGGAGTGTTATGGCTATTGATGATAACATGATTATGGTAACCATTATAGGTACCAGGCATGGGGCTGAACATTTTATGTTAGTCGATTTTTTTAAATCTTCACAATAGCTCTAAGAGATCAATGTTTTTATTATTCCATTTTATAAGTAAGGAAACAACAGACTCAAATCATGTCCATTGTAAGTGGCTGAGCTGGTCTCAGAACCAGGTCTAACTTCTCGGCCTTAACAATCATGATGCTCTTTAGGTTTTTTTGTTTGTTTGGTTGGTTGGTTTTGATCTTTTTCTTAAAAGTTTAAAAAGAGAGATGCCTTTGCTCCTTGACTAGAGAGGTTTCAAACCACTTTTTACCCTACAGCTCACATAAGCCTTCAGAAGGAATGGAAATTGGCCACAGCACAATCACTGAAAGGTAATAATTAATGAAAAAGGTGTCACTTAAAGAGGTCAGTGACATGAAGTGTATGTTTCTCTTTGATTAACGTTTTCTGACACTCTTTAAATAATGTGTTGATAGCAGCAGAGTCCAAAAAGAATGCAAACAGACCTGAACAGTTTAAAACTTCAGGAAGAAAAATATGAAAATAAATGTTTTCATAACCTTAAACAACTTCCTACACATCTTTTTTCTGTTATATTAATTGTGATAATTACCACTATTCTGAGCCTTTTTTGTGCCAAGCAGTGTGCTTACCATTAATCATCAACGATCCAAAAAATAGGAATTGTCTCAATTTTACAGTTAAAGAAACAAAGACTTCATGAGGTTAAGAACTTATAGTTCTGTGTAGACTCTTAGGAAGGCTTTCTCCTGGTGAAACTGAGCACATTCAAAATATAGAGCAGGAGTAACAAGAAAAACAGCACACATTCATGAGCACTTCCAGAGAATCTCTTACAAACCACAAGCAATGAAGGACCAACACCTCCTGTTGTGTGGTCTGTTGATGAGGAGGGAGAAGCAAGTAAAATACAGTCAGGTGGGCACTCCATTTTCTTTTTTTTTTTTTTTTTCAGTTGAAGTCTCACTCTGTCACCCAGAATGGAGTAGTGCAGTGGCCGCTCCCGGCCACCGCAACCTCAACCTGCTGGGCTCCAGCGATCCTTCTGCCTCAGCCTTCCAAGTAGCTGGAACTACAGGTACGCGCTGCCACACCTGGCTAGTTTTTTGATTTATTGTAGAAATGAGGTCTCACCAAGTTGCCCAGGTGGGTTTCGAACCCACGGGCTCAGGCAATTCACTCACCTCAGCCTACCAAGGCACGGGATTACAGGCTGAGCCACCGAGCCCGGCTGGGCACTCCATTTTCTAATCAGCTGATTGTGAGCTGGGCATCCTTGGCGTAACCTGCAAAGTGCGCTCTATGAAGACACAGAAAAGGGGGCTGTACCTCTTCAGGCAGCAGTGGTGAAGGTCATGTCTGCTGGTGGTTCAGGAAAGTTCCTCCAACTCTCTTTATGGGCAGCAAATCTGATACTCCCCAGAAAGTTCCAAGGCCTAAGGCTAGGCAGACTGACCTCAAGTCCAGGGGTCTCAACAGCAGGACCTTTCTCTTAAGCAGCATCACCTGGAATGAGTTATTTAACTTCTGTGGACCTGAGTCTCAATGACCATAAACGGGGGCATATTTCTCAGCAAAACAGCAAGAAAATTGTGCTGACCTTTTGTGCAAGTCACATTGAACTCCCTAGAAGCTCAGTGATTCTTGGTTATTTTAACAGTAGCACTAGGCTTTTTAGGGGAGAGAGATTAGAGCTACCAGCAAACTAGAGATTTCCTCCATTCTGTGACTTTCCTTTCTCTGCCCTTAAGGACTTTGCTAGAACTTGGTTTTCCATTTCTACTTATGAGAATGGTATCTTCCAGAGCATATTGATAATTCCTGCTCTCAGAACAATTTTGAAAAAAAGAGGTCCCTACCAATAGATAGTCACCTTGTGGCTTGAAACTGTCTGTCCAAGCCAGGCTTGGTGGCTCAGCCTGTAATCCTGCGCCTTTCGGAGGCTGAGGTGAGTGGATTGCCTGAGCCCGCGGGTTCGAGACCTGCCTGGGCAACTTGGTGAGACCTCATCTCTACAATAAATCAAAATCAGCCAGGCGTGGTAGCGCACGCCTGTAGTTCCAGCTACTTGGAAGGCTGAGGCGGAAGGATCGCCGGAGCCCAGCAGGTTGAGGCTGTTGAGGTCACTGCACTCAAGGCTGTGAGGTCACTGCACTCCAGTCTGGGAGACAGAGTAAGACTCCAACTCGGGAAAAAAAAAATTAATTAAATAAATAAATAAATAAGGAGAAGAGAATAAAGTCAAATGGCACTGGCAGTTCAACCCTTTTCACTGAGTTCAAGCATTTCTTCTTCCTACTTATTACAACGTCTACCTTGCAAGTGTTTAACTTCTTTCCTCCTTTCTTCCTTGTTCTTTCTTCACTTTTTTTTCTTTTTCTCTCTCCTCACCTTTTTAATTCTCTTCTCTTTTCTCTTTTTTCCTTTCTACTTTTTTTGTCAACATTTTGTCAACTATGTCAATAAATCCAGTAAGTGATCATGAAAAGACAAATTCCATATACAAAATGGCAGCACAGTCTCAGCTCAGAAAAAAACTTGTAAAAACAAACTTGATTCATCAAAGACTTAAGGCAAGATACTGGAAAGATGGGATTTGCTGTGAGATATATTTTATAATGAAAATTCTTCTATAAAGAAGCATCTTTTTTTCCTTGATATAGTCTGAATAGCTTATACCTAATGCCAAGAAATTATATATAATTAGTCTGTGTAATATATAATTTCCATTTGATTATATATATTAAGGTGATTAAGGAACTTCAGTTTTTCACTATTAAATATCTGCCTTCTCTGTTCCATTCTGGATCTGTAATGTTTGTGTCAAGGGTAGGACTCCTTCAAAACTGAGGGGCCATAATACTATAAGAAAAGTATTAACAGTGGCGGGAAACTATGGGGGGGGCAGGGAGGGAAAGGGAGGTGGGATTAAGGGTAGTCAATATCTGTCTGGGGAGGCGGGGGGCACACTTCATCAACAAGGGCACCTGCACAATGCACATTTCTATACCTGACCCTTAATTGTACCCCACAATTTTTAAATAAAAAATATGTATTAAAAAAAAACTGAGGGGAGCAAAAGTTGGAATGTTTTAACCAACCTTGGTTGACTGATGTCTGTGAATCTGGGAGATAAAACGAAGTTAACTACAATGTAAGGGAAAGAAACTGAAAAGAGATTTGCGTCCAATCTCTTGAAACCATCATGTAATTTCATATGATTTCCAATAAGAAAATTGCATAAAACAGTGTAATTAGGAAGGCGTATTTAAGGAAAATTTCCAACTAAGTATATGACATCACCAATATTTTTTAATATTGCATAGAATAAAATGAAATTTTTGTCATGTCAATTTTTAATTAATGACTTCTATTTGTTTTTGGTAGATTACTTTCATATGTTTAGTCCACATATTTTATAGCAGTTTTTCTTTTTCCAATTAGAGGATAGATTTCATCCTTTATCTTTGCAGGTAGCTGATCCAAGACATTTTTATGTAAATGGATTAATTAATCAGTAGCCTTCATTTGAAACTTAAAAAGAAAGTAATCCTTTTTGAGAGGCATTAACTATTTTTTAAAGCCACAAACGATTCTTTACTTAAGCACCTTGTCACACAATTAGAAATTATTTGACAGCAGCAATCATAATAAAATGCATTACCTCTTACTGAATCACCTTTTTTCAAGGTAATTAAAAGAATCCATTTACTAGAAGACTGTACAGCAACTTCACTTGTAAAAATCACATTTTTTTGGAAACTTGACGGTACATACTGATGAAACTTTTGAACAAATGACATCATAAGTTAGATTACCTGCACACAGCCTTTGTGAGAGGGCATCTAGCTATAGAGCTGTGCTGGATTCAACGAAAGGCAGCTACATCTGGCCCCCTTTGAGAGCCCTTAAGCCTCTCTGCCTTCCAGCCTGAGGATTTATGCAAATAAGAAATCTTTGGCGGTCTCCACTTCCTGGCCAGGCCAGCATAATCCACTTCCTTCGGGTTCATGTGACCATGCAAATTTGAGCACTCCTGAATAGTCCCGGAGGGGCTGTGCCTCTCATTATTCCTGCCCCATTCTCTGTGCAGTGCAAGCATTCAGACTATGAATGGACAAGGGTTTAATTACTCACCACATCTGTCAGATCAGATTCAACTTGAGAATGAAGAGAATCCCAGACAAGCCCAGTCGTTTCTTTGCAATGTTCTTCATGGCCGAGGTCATCCAGCTCTGTCTTCTAGGGAATATTTTCCACTCCTTGTTTCGTGACCTTCTGGAAAACAGGGACTCCAGCTTTTGGAGATCCATTACTGGGCCTTTCACATTGTGTGTGGCCTTTACAAATGTTAATTAATCTTCCTGATGATGCACTGAGCATCAGGGAGCTCTTTATTCCCCCAGGGCTACTGATGACCAATATGAATGCCAGAAAGTTTTCCTTGCTGTTTCCTGACCCACAGGCTGCTCTCAGTATGTGCTTTGCTGCTCTTCCACTCCCCCTAATATGTTTCCACGTGACAGATTGACTGCTCACATTACTAGGTCAGCCAGAGTTGACATAGTAAAGGTGGATGGTCCCCAAGTAGAGAATATACCTACAAAGAAAAAGTTTCCTGCCAATTAAACATCCCCAAGGCTATCAACCCAGGCCATCCAAGGAAATGTGCATAATAGCAGGAAGGAAGGAGTATGTCCACTAGGGATCAGAAGGATGATTCTGCTCAGTGAATGGTCACTAGTGTTTCATTCTGTGTTGGTACTATTTTGGTTTAAGAGGAGATTCTTGATATGTTCAGCTCTGGAATACGAGGTTCTTTGGGCTGCCATGGTGTTTGGGGTTTGGGGTTTTATCTTTGGGTTTGATTTGTTTGCTTTTATATATATATATATATATTTTTTTTTTCTTCTTTTTTTTTGAGTTGGCATCTCACTCTGTTGCCCAGACTGGAGTGCAGTGGCTGCTCCCGGCCACCACAGCCTCAACCTGCTGGGCTCCAGCGATCCTTCTGCCTCAGCCTTCCGAGTAGCCGGAATTACAG
>NW_007233014.1:77816-89932 GCF_000164805.1 Carlito syrichta
GCAGGTCTCGCTGCCCAGGCGGGTCTCGAACCCGCGGGCTCAGGCAATCCACTCACCTCAGCCTCCCAAAGGCACGGGATTACAAGCTGAGCCACCGAGCCCCGCTTCAGACTCCATTAATTCCCCAGAGGGTCTTGCTCAAGATCAGACCCATCTGACCCACCTTTCTCAACACCCTCCAGTGGCTCCTCACCATCTTCACCGGGTTCATGATCCTTACCATGCAGGCCAATGCCATCCACAATCTGTTCCTCCTTTTCCTCTGTCCTTGTTCCCATCTCCCCCCTGATATACTATGTATGAGCTAGCCATGCTAAACTGTGCATGGGTCTCTGACCCATGATGCACACTCGCTGTTGCACCCCCTTATGTCTTCTATTCTTCCCCTAAAATGTTCCTCCTCTCCCCATACCCGCAGGAATCCATTCCTCATTTGCAGTCAATTGCATTTTACCTTCTCACCTTCCTAATCCATTAATCAGGATGAATTCCTCCTTTCTCTCTAATTTCAGCATCTTATTTTTTTTTTTTTCTTTTTTTTTTTTTTTTGAATTGGAGTCTCACTCTGTTGCCCAGACTGGAGTGCAATGGCCGCTCCCGGCCACCGCAGCCTCCACCTGCTGGGCTCCAGCGATCCTTCCGCCTCAGCCGTCCAAGTAGCTGGAACTACAGGCGCGTGCTACCATGCCTGGCTACTTTTTGATTTACTGTGGAGATGAGGTCACGCCAAGTTGCCCAGGCGGGTCTCAAACCCGCAGGCTCAGGCAATCCACTCACCTCAGCCTCCCAAACTGCTGGGATTCCAGGCTGAGCCACCGAGCCCGGCCTAGCATCTTATTATTATAATACTTCATTACAGTCTTTAAAAGGGTTCTTTGTAAATTTGTGTAATTTGTGTCTTTTCCCTCCCAAACTCTGAGCTTCATGAGAGCCTAAATTTTGCCTTACTCATTTTAATATCTCTAGCACCAATCATTGTTTAAGTTTTCAATAAATATTTTCTTAAATGATTTGAATTTTCCTTCTCCAAAAAAAAAAAAAAAAAAAAAAACGATGGGCCTGTAAGGAGCTTCGAGTCATGGAGGGAACCAGTCTGAAGCAAAGAAACAAGGACTAACAGTCTGGGCGACAGAGTAAGACTCCAACTCAAAAAAAAAAAAATAGTAATTATTTTTATCTTCTGTTGAATTTAAAGTTACCCACAGTGGTTTACCAGTTTCAATTAGCAGAAAATGCAACTTTGCTTTTTTTCCCTCTATGTTCTTCATTGCAAATCTCAAGAGTTTTATATGCAGTTGCCAAAAATCTTCTTTTTGACAAATTGCACAGGGACATTTTGAGATTGTGTGATAGAGCTGATTGAATTTGGACCAAGTCCTTACACTTGTTTCACTCAAAACAAAAATACAGATGTAGGGCTACTCAAACATTTATCTATTTATTTTATCCCAACCCTCCAAATTCATCTTTCTTTAAAAACAATCAATTGGTTTCTTTTTAAATTAAATGGCAAGTAAACAATGCAAATAAAACTTATTTTGTTTTTTGAAAAGTAATTGAAAATCTGCAACTAATTATAAATTGGCAAGCTCTGAGCCTACAAATAGCTGAAGCACTCTGCTGAGGCATTGTTTACAGCTGGGTTCAAAACTGGTTTTCTTACACCAGCCATACACGAATTATAAATCAATACTTTGCCAAGTTCTATACCTCACCTTCAAAAAATTGTGATAAACATTTCATTTTCAATATGGGCTTCATAAACAAAGCTGTTAAAAACTAGAGGAGGTTTAATTGGTTGGCACACACAAAGCCTGCTCTTGGGTTATGTGAATTGGCTTTTCATTTAAATACCCTATTCTTCCTCAGCTACTCAGGAACCTGCAACTTAGTTGAAATTAATATTCTGTCAGTCTGGTCATTGAGTCCCCTGTGGCACTCCAAGTGCCACAAGACCTTCTTCAGTTGAAATTCTGAAGAAAAGCAACATATTCATGGATCACAGAGAAAAACAGGAACAACCAATGTGATTTGGCATTGCTACATGCAGGTAAAATAGAATTTACAAATGACTCTGAGTGGTGAAATTTAAAATATGCATATATATTTTTAAAACTGAAAAAAAAGTGTGTGTGTGCACGTTTGCATGTGTATTTTTCCCCCCTAAACATTCTTTCTCCAGATCTTCACTTGGCTGTCTCCTTCTTTTCCTTCAGGTTTCAGTTTAATGCCACACCTCAAAAAGACCTTCCCTGTCCAGCTTACCTAATATCTCATATTGATTCTCTTCATTTATTTGACTACTGTGAGATAATGCCCCTGGATCATAAGCTATACAAGGACAGATACCTTATCTATCTTGCTTGCTATTCTATGCCCAGCGCATGGTAAGTTCTCAATAAATATTGAATGGGCAGATGGATGGATGTGTGGGTGGGTGGACAGATGGCTAGATTAAAGGAATGAATGAGGAAATAAAGTTGTGTTGGTTAGGACAAGCAACAGAGTTAAGACAGAAACTGAATGCTTAGAGAAGGCATGTCTCTAAAAGCGGCTCCTTTGATAAGAGACCAAAGCCTGTTCTAAATTCCAAAATTGGAAACATCCGTGCAAAATGGGATGCATTGAAAGACAATAGATGGTGAGAAGTACTACATAATGATTTATCTTCAACTTTTAAAGGGTTTTTCTGTGGAAGAACTATTAGACCTCTTACTGGTCCCAGAGGCTTGACCCAGAACCAACAGGTAGAAATTACTCAAACATATATTGTGCCTTAAAAGGAGAAGCATTCTCACTGAAAGAGCTACCCTGAGTGGAAAATGAGTAGTGAGACAATGTTGGTGGAAGTATTTATACATACAATGCAAGTACAGTGCAAATATTTGACAAGTATGCCCTTAGAGGGGACATAGGCATCAAATGTGCTATGGTTCCAGGTGACTTATCTGGTCCCTTTTCATCCCAAAGCTTTATGGTTTTGTAATGATCAAGTGAGAAACTCACTCAAGAGTTGACAATTATTATTATTATTTTTTTTTTCGAGTTGGAGTCTCACTCTGTCGCCCAGACTGGAGTGCAGTGGCCGCTCCTGGCCACCGCAGCCTCGACCTGCTGGGCTCCGGCGATCCTTCCGCCTCAGCCTTCCGAGTATCTGGAACTACAGGCGCACGCTATCACGCCCGGCTAATTTTTGATTTATTGTAGAGATGAGGTCTCGCTGCCCAGGCCGGTCTCAAACCTGCGGGCTCAGGCAATCCACTCACCTCAGCCTCCCAAAGGCGCGGGATTACAGGCTGAGCCACCGAGCCCGGCTCAGCTCTGTGACCTTAAGGCAAAGCCTCTATGTGTGAAACACAGTGGTACCTCAAAAATAGAACAAGAGCACTTCATCCATGTGAAGATGACTGTCAAGGTCACTGAGACCTATAATGATCTGGCAAATTAAAGGTGTCTGTGATTGCCTTTCCTTTCAGGACATACTCCTGGAGATTTATTTATTTATTTTGTTTATTTTTTTATTTTTTTTTGAGTTGGAGTCTCACTCTGTCGCCCAGACTGGAGTGCAATGGCACACTCCCAGCCACCGCAGCCTCTTCCTGCTGGGCTCCAGCAATCCTTCAGCCTCAGCCTTCTAAGTAGCTGGAACTGCAGGCGCGCATTACCACGCCCGGCTAATTTTTTTTTTTTTTTTTTTTATTGTAGAGATGAGGTCTCGCCAAGTTGCCCAGGCGGGTCTCAAACCCACGGGCTCAGGCAAATCCACTCACCTCAGCCTCCCAACACAGGATTACAGGCTGAGCCACCAAGCCCGGCTACTCCTGGAGATTTTTTTTTTTTAATTGTAAATTGATGATTTTCTGTTGCTGAGTCATTTTCTTGCAGTTCTTTCTGCTTTTCCTATTTATTGTTGACTTGATAGCTGAGCCTTAGAATCTATGCCTTCCAGCGAGAGTGAGGGAGGGAGGTGAGGATGGAGATCTACCTCCCTAGCCAGATCTAGGCATGGATGTATAGACCCTCCTGCAAGTCCACAGGTATCACAAATCAAGATTCATATTTTATCTAGTTAATGAAGTTCGGATTATTGATTGCAGCAGAATCTAGCTGTTATCCTTGTCAATAATTGGGGCAAGTGGAATACTGAGAGTGGAGTATGAGAAGGGAGTTTCGATTACTCACCTGGTTTCTAGCCAGTCTGGTGCATTGTCTTAGCCAGAAAGCCGCAGTTGGGCCGATGCAAAGTGGAGGAGTCAGTGGCAAGCTCCCCTGATGCCCTCTGTGCCTGCGTGTCCCTTCATCTGGGCAGAACCCAGGAGTCTTACAAAGCCCAGCTTAAATGTTGCCTTCTCCTTGAAACTCCCCAAGCCTTAGGCAGAGTATCAATTCTTTCCTCTGTGCTTCCTCACTCTCCTTTATGCCACATTTATCAGTTTATGTTATAGATTATTATGTACAGACTTGGTTCTCCTCAAAGGCCATGAGACCCTTGAGGATGGGAATTGTTTCCTTTTTCTTTATATCTCCAGGATTCAGCACGGTTTTTGGCACATAATAGGTCCTCAGTGAATTCCTGATGAATTGGAAAAGAAATAACTGGACACCTGAAATATTAAAGTAATTTATAGTTTGTTGGTTGAGGGAAATCAAGACATGTGAAATTTTTCATCTTTTCTCCCCAATACAACCTGATTAAACAGTGACAGTTTCTTCCTTTCATGAACCACCTGGATCTTAATGGTTATTTTCTTACAAGGTTGTTGAGTTTACAATATGACAGAACTGTGTTTACCTTGGAATGAGGGCTGTCCTCTATTAAGAAGCTTTCAGCAGAGCCCAAGAGTCAAGTTATGGTGTTGTGGGCAAAAAGCCAGTAGGGAAAGCCTGAGGGGGAAAGCCCTCATGGATAAGAAAAGCTTTATCATGCGGTCCCTGAATCTTATGGAATTCAGCAGTGGCCTAGCTGAGTGATCCCACAGTGAGGCCTGAACTCGCTGTGAATGGACTCCAGATTCCCAGAGATGCGTGCAGCCCCTCAGGGTCAGAGGCCATCGAGCTGCCAATCAGACAAGGCAGGTGGAATGTTGCACAGCTGCACCCTGGTCACATTTCCCAACACCTCCCTATCCCACCATGATCACCCGTCGGCATGCTGTTTCTGCCACCTTGTCATACTTATGTGTGTGGAGAGCCTGTCCCCAGTGCTTTTTTCTCAGGACAAGCTCAACTTCACTTCCTCTGGCTTTATCAAGCCCTTTGTTTCCAAAATTGCTAATCAGCCGCTCCAGGGGTCAGCTACTCCCTCCCTACATCCTCCCAGCTAAGAGTAATGAGAAAAACAATTGACCATGGTGAATCCTCACCATCTTCCCCGTAAACAATTGAGTATGGTGAGGATGTCCATCTTCCCTGTTTCCCCCAGTCTATCAAGACTTAAAGGGGTAAGGCTATTGAATTTTGTCAGCTGCATTTCGTGCGTGCTACTAGTGGATATTCAACCATCTCTGCTTCAAGCCCAGCTTAAAGAAACATATGGCCCCAGATTCTTTAGTGCTACAGATATGGTACTTTTCCATGTTCAGAATGAATGAAATATGATTTTTGAACCTCTTTTTGTTTACCGTCAAAATAACAAGTGATGTCTTGTACATTCAGCAGAGATATTCTTTTCACTCAGTTACTCAGTGAAGAATGTGCCATTGTTTCTGCTGTCGATTTTTATTTTATTTGTAAATTGTGCGTGCTGCATGCCACGGAATACTGAAAAGCCATACACCCTGGCTTGTTGGTTGACACATAGTATGTGTGATTACAAATTGTTTGAATAACAGTGGACTATTGAACTGCCATCCAGATGTGTGTGGAGTTAACTGTGGGAATGTCCACAAAGGAGGATTATCTTTCTTGTTGCTGGGGCCAAGCCCCCTAGAAAGTAGAAACATAAGCGTGGCAGCTACTCAAATAGGACAGTAGCTACAAATGGCTCTTTAGAAGCAAAATTAATTATTTCTTAAAATTATGCATTGCAATTAAGACTAAGTTTGAGCCAGGCATGGTGGCTCACACCTATAATCCCAGTATTTTGGGAGGCAGAGGTGAGAGGATTTCCCAAATCCAGGGGTTCAAGACCAGCCTAGACAAGTTGGCGAGAGCTCGTCTCTATAATAAGTCAAAAAATTAGCCAGACATGTTGATGCGGGCCTGTGGTCCCAGCTACTTGGAAGGAGATGGAAGGATTGCTTGAGCCTAGCAGGTCAAGGCTGCAGTGTCCATGAGCGTGCCACTGCACTTCAGCCTGGCCGTGGGCGTGCCACTGTACTCCAACCTGGGCAGCAGAGTAAGACTCCAACTCAAAAAAAAGAAAATGAGTTTGTTCTCCTAAAGTAAATTATGCAAAGAAAATACCAAATTACAACAAAAAAATTGCAGCTTCAAATGCCCTTTGGGAATTATTTAGTCATTTTGTGTTTTTAAATGTCCAAAAATTCAGAACACTATTTTTTTTTTTTTTTTTTTTTTTTTTTGAGTTGAAGTCTCACTCTGTCACCCAGCCTCGACCTGCTGGGCTCCGGCGATCCTTCCGCCTCAGCCTTCCAAGTAACTGGAACTACAGGCGTGCGCTACCATGCCCTGCTGATTTTTTGATTTATTGTAGAGATGAGGTCTCGCCAAGTTGCCCAGGTGGGTCTCAAACTCGCGGGCTCAGACAATCCACTCACCTCAGCCTCCCAAAGGCACAGGATTACAGGCTGAGCTACCGAGCCCTGCTTTAAAATCTTAAACATGGAGTTACCACATGGTCCAGCATTTCCACTCTTAGATTTCTATACCCAAGACAAATGAAAACATATGTCCACACAAAAGCTTTTACATGAATATTCATAAGCAGCTTTATTCATAATAGTTAAAAAGTAGAAACAACTCAAATGTCCATCCACTGATGAATGAATAAATAAAACATGATCTTTTTTAAAATTTTGTGTCTTTTTAAAATTATTTTAATTTTGTATTTTAGAGTTGTGGGGTACATGTGAGGATTTGCTACATAAGTAAATTGTGTACAGGTGAAGTTTGGGCTTCTAGCAAGAAAGTAGCCTATTACTCAGCCATAAAAAGGTTTGAACTACTGATCTATCATGGATAAACCTTGAAAATATGCTCAGTGGCTGGGTGCGGTGGCTCATGCCTGTAATCCCAGCACTTCAGGAGCCCAAGGTGAGATTGCCTGAGTCCAAGGGTTCGAGACCAGCCTGGGCAACTTGGCAAGACCTTATGTCTACAATAAATTAAAAAATTAGCTGGGTGTGGTGGTGCACACCTGTGTTTCCAGCTACTTGGAAGGCTGAGGTGGAAAGATCACCTGAGCCCAGCTGGTCGAGGCTGCAGTGGCTATGAGCATGTCACTACACTCCAGCCTAGGTGACAGTAGACTCTGACTCCAAAAAAAAAAAAGAAAAAGAAAATATGCTCAGTGAAAGAAGCTAGGCACAGAAGACCACATGTTGTGTGAATTCATTTTCATGAAATGTCTGGAATAGCCAAGTCTATAGAGACAAAAAGTAGATTAGTAGTTACCTACAGTTGCAGAGGTTGAGGGGAAATGAAGGGTGACTGTTAATGAACATGGGATTTCTTTTTGGAGTCATGAAAATATTATAAAATTTATTGTGATGAAGATTGTGCAACTCAGTTAATGTACTAAGAACCCTTAAATTTTGCATATTAAATGAGTGAATTGCATAGTATATGTGAATTATACCTCAATGAAGCTGTTTAAAAATGAAGGTAAAATGAAGACATTTTCAGGTAAAAAATTTGTAAAAGGAATTTGAAGGTGATTTTGTTAAAAAAAATTATACCTAAAATTAGGATATCTTCACAATTCATATATCTGAACTTTTTTTGGCAGCATGGAAAAGAAGAGGAAATGGATTTCAATTTAATAGCTTTTTTTTTTTTTTTTTTGGAGTGAAAGATCTGTTACTTGTTCAGCAATGTCAACGCTTTCTATCTCGGGTTGGAATCTACAGCAGTAAGTTGGCACCCAGCCATCAGATACCTAGATTTACCTTTGTGTGATAAAAGTCCCTTTAGTAATGCATATTGAAATATATCATTTTGAACCTATTTTAAATTCTGTAGCAGGCAAGTAAAAAATATTTTAAATCATGAAACAAAGAAACGAATAGGAAATTCTCTCTAGATTCTGTTCGCACTCTACTTTCTGTAGTTTGATCTAAAGAAAAATGTGGAATTTCCTGCAGAGTGATTAATAGGCTAGTGTGGTGACTGACAGGAACTCTGAGCTTGACCTTGCAGGTAAAGGCTAACTGGTACGTTAAGTTGATTACACAATTTCCTCTAAATAAGTTGACAAGTGGTTTGCACAGTTGCCTTGACTTTTGCCCTTATAAACGCACACTTATAAATGACTTGCTTTTTCAGCTAAAGCAATCCTTATTTTAGATGTGACATGTGTTAAGTAAACAGCTTGATGGGGAAACCAGCATCCTAGCCCTCATAGCCAGGTTAGATTATTAGAGTTGCTAGAGGATGCAAGTTTGGAGCCTGAAACTCAGTTTTGAGTTGTGGATGTATTCTGAGAGTGTACGAATCCAAAACTATTTTTGTCCCTCTAGTATTTTGAAGCAGGCTAGTAGAGCTAAGATGTGTTCCACAAATGACTTGAAATAGTCCAGGAGGAGAGGCTGCTAAATGGTTTGCCTAATTCTAGTGTTTTGTAGAGATCTCCTTTTAGGATATCAAGTTGGTGAGAAAATAAAGCCTTTGGTATTTCTCCAAAAATATGATGGAGAAAGGTTTCTAGTCAGCATTTCTGTTCTATAATCATTTTCACAAGAAGAAAATGCATCAGTTTCTGGAGAATATAGTTTATTGAGATATTTTTGTTTTACAGACATACTACTTCCTTCTATTTAAGGCGAGATTTACAAAAAGCTATGATAAATGAACAGGAAATGCAGTTTCAGATGATAAATCAAAATGCTGTTTAGGAAAATAACTGTTTATTTGTAGATTTATAAGTCAGGCACCTTCATTGAACCTAATATATCCTGATTTGATAAGCAAGAAGAGGTTTGCTAACATTGATTTAGCTGGGATCTATCCATGTGTGCGTCTTCCTGAATGAGTTAAACATTTGGAAAATGAATTGATTTTTATTTGTATATACAAAGATAATACCATTTATGCTTTCCAGGTCTAGAATATGACAAGCCTTGAACTCATCTGGAAAACAGAACATTATTAGGAGTCAGAGTTTAAATGTACCATCCCACCATCAAAGTCTATGAATGTGCCCCTGAAACAATGTGCAGACCCATTATAAATCATCCTCATTCATATTAACTCTTACAAAAGATGAAACTCGTCAGTCTGAAAATGTTTACTGCTTTCCAGAGATGACTCATGCAGTAATCTTTCTATTTATTTCATTATTTCACTCTGCTGTCTGTAGGTACTCATAACAAAGCCTTTCTGGCTCCCTGTGTACTTGGGCAAGGACCGATGCTAATCCCTCCTGCAATGTGGCTTCTCTTGCAAGTTGTCGATACTCAGTAACCATTAACTACTAACAACATCCTCCCTGCTTTCACTTCCTCCCCAGCTGGTCTGCTCCCTGTTAGACATATTTGAGAGCCAGGGGGAGATTACTCATGCCCAACCCTCTCTGGAAGGTCTCTTGACGTTTGGATTTAAACTCCACACGGCAGAACCAGGTTTCATGCACTTCCAACCCCAGTGAAACAGTCAGAGAAGTTTCTGCTGTCTCTCAATTTTCTCCCTCAAAAGCGAATCCTCTTAAAAATTAAAAAAATAAAATGAAGTATTTCTGTTATATGTATTTCAATCAAACACTTTAGAAACAAAAAAATATAGGGCATACTATAACGAGCACCCTCCTTTCCAGCATAAATTTAAGAACTAATATTTTTTTTCTTTTTTTTTCTTTTTTGAGTTGGAGTCTCACTCTGTCGCCCAGACTGGAGTGCAGGGCCACTTCCTGCCACTGCAGCCTCGACCTGCTGGGCTCCAGCAATCCTTCTGCCTCAGCCTTCCAAGTAGCTGGGACTACAGACGCGCACTACCATGCCCGGCTAATTTTTTGATTTATTGTAGAGATGAGGTCTCGAACCTGCGGGCTCAGGCAATCCACTCACCTCAGCCTTCCAAAGGCGCGAAATTACAGGCTGAGCCACTGAGTCCGGCAGAACTAATATTTTTTTACAAAGACAAATGAAGCCCCTGTTCAACCTCAGGAGATACTGGTAAGGCCAAGTCTACAGCACCTTAGAGAAATCCATATCATGCTTGGCTTGATGGCTCACGCCTGTAATCCCAACACTTTGGGAGGTGGAGGTGAGAAGATTGCCTGAGTCCAGGGTGAAAGGATTTCGGCTCCAGTAATGACTCCACACCTGGCCAGAACCAAGAGATTTACTAAAGGGGCAGTTACAGGAAGGGACTGTAACCGAGGAAAAGTGAGGGGGGGGAGAGAGAGAGAAAGAGAGAGAGAGGCGAAGAGAGTGTGAGAGAGAGAGCTATGCAGGGAGAGGGGGTGTATTTACGGACCTTGTAGGGGCTGGGCAGTGCCGTATTTGGGCTTTATTGGAGGAGAGTATGAGGTAGTATTCCTATAGGGAGAAGTTACTCGCCACAGGTTTAAATTTCGCGCGTGTGGGAAAAGCCGGAGTTTAGGGCCTTTGTTGTCTTGGGTGTCAGCGCCATCTTGGGAACGCCCTTCTGACTGTTCTCTGCGTCCTTCACAGGGGTTCAAGACCAGCATGGGCAACTTGTCAAAACCTTACCTCTACAATAAATCAAAAAATTAGCTGAGCGTGGTGGCACGCACCTGTGGTTCTATCGACTTGGAAGACTGAGATGGAAGGATCACCTGAACCCTGCAGGTCGAGGCTATAGTGGCCATGAGCATGCCACTGTACTCCAGCCTGGGCTCCACTTAGACTCTGACTAAAAAAAAAAAAAAAAAAAATCCAGATCAGCTACTGGGACCATCCGTGAGGGGAAATAGAGATGATATACTCAGGGAGGAAGAATATACTTTTCCTTTGTTGGTTGGTTGTATTTTTTAATATTCCAAATGTTTGTACCATAAGAAATTGCCAGTATTTAATTATTTCTGACCCACAAAAATGGCAGTTTCATATGGTTCAGCCTCATAACAGGAAGACCAATGTCCCTCGCACATTACATAGGAAACCAACTCAAGCTCACATCTTCTCTTGCTTGGACCGTGAGCTGAGCCTCAGAATTGACTGAGCCTTTGCTTTGATTCTTAACCCCTTCCAAGTCAGCCTCTGCTCTCTTGCCACAACTCTATAGATAAATATGATTAAAGTTAAATCTGTCTAAAAATTAAAAGATACTTCATTGCAAAATTACTAATGTCTGATTGTGGGGTGCTATCCCAGATTCTGCTAGTGGTGGTGTGAGACACATGGCCAATGCATTGCATTCTATTATTTAAATTCAAAAGTTCTCAATTCCAGAACATATCTGGACCCAGGGGTTGGGGCAAGGACAACAGAGCTGCAATGGCGCCGTGTCGTGGGTTTGTGGGGAAGATTTGGTGCGGTCATCTGGGTAAGGCACAGAACATAATGTCCCCCCCCCATTTATTGTTTTTATCACCTCACTGGCCTTCACTTCTGACACTCCTACTGACCCAAGCCCTCCGTGTTCTTTCTACCCTGTTCCTTACATATGCTCCTGGCCATCTGCTCTGCTTCCCTTTCGAACTTCTCATGCCTTGCCCCAGACAGTGACTTGGACTTTTGACACTGTCCCACAGCTGTGCGTCCAACCCCCCCCACACACACTGCCCCCTGACAGAACTCTGGACCAAGCCAGCTTCCTTGCAGAAAGATGGCATTCAACGCACCTTGTCTTGTTTCATGAACACAGGAAACAGATATCCAGGGGCGGATGCAGATTTTGTGAGACCTGAAGCATAAACAGTTTGGGGTACCCCCCTAAAGGTGAAATTTAAAGTTAGTTTTGAAAGTTAATGTTTGTTTAGATGAAGGAAAGGAAGTACAGCAAATTTTTTTTTTTTTTTTTTTTGAGTTGGAGTC
>NW_007233014.1:90046-94633 GCF_000164805.1 Carlito syrichta
CCACTCACCTCAGCCTCTCAAAGGCGCGGGATTACAGGCTGAGCCACTGAGCCCGGCTAGCAAATTTTTTAAAGCTGGCAAATACTGCAGATAACACAAAGCACAGAAAAATTATTGTTTTATCAATTAACGGACATACATTTTTAATACTTTTTTCTTCATGTTTGGTGACTGTACAATCTTTTACCTCTTCATATAATAATTATTTTCTAATATTTTTCATGAGAATAAGAAGATATTTAACTTTTTCCTCTAACATGGCTTATCAAGACTTTTTTTTTTTTTGAGTTGGAGTCTCACTCTGTCACCCAGACTGGAGTGCAGTGGCCGCTCCCGGCCACCGCAGCCTCGACCTGCTGGGCTCCGGCAATCCTTCCGCCTCAGTCTTCCGAGTCGCCAGAATTACAGGCATGCGCTACCACGCCCGGCTGATTTTTGATTTATTGTAGAGATGAGGTCTCGCCAAGTTGCCCAGGCGGGTCTCGAACCCGCAGGCTCAGGCAATTCACTCACCTCAGCCTCCCAAAGGCGTGGGATTACAGGCTGAGCCACCGAGCCCAGCTAAGACTTTTTTATTGTTGAGAGTTTTTTGCTTCACAGTTCAATATTAGTCATATCGTGTACGTTTTTAAGACTGTTGTCAAATGAAAACATCTCTCACTTTTTTTCCATGTATGAACTGTAGGATTTGGATTTTTTTTCCCCCACATACTAGTTTCTGACTCTATACTTTTTTTTTTTTCCTTTGCCACCCACATACCTCCAAGACCATATTCACATCACAGTAGGACTTCTGGCCCTGCACTGTCATGTCCCAGCACTAGAAGAGTCGACCATTCCAGCCCAAGACAGCTAATAATGAATTAACCAAGCATGGAAATGACTGTAAACATGGAAACATATCCCTCTACATGCAGAGTAAATTATCTCTAACTCAACATCCCCTTAGCCGGATCCCAGAAATGCCCACAGCCACACTGATGCCATCTAACACAAATGGGAGTTGGAGTAGAAAGACAGTAGTCCTAACAATACATTGCAGTTAATTTGTCCTATTTTTACAAATTTTACAAAGGTATTTGGCCAAGTGAACATATTGCTAGGACCTCTTCCAGGGCCTTGGAAGGAGCCCAAACAAGTGAGGGACTGACCCTGGAGCCCATAAGGGAGCTGAGATGCTGTATTTGCATCCTAGAAGACTTGTGCAAGGTCATTCATGTAGCAAGGAACAGAGTTAGGATTTAAACTTAGTCTTTAGAGGCCAAGATCTTGTTTTTTAAGTTATGTTAATTCATATCTTATGTGGCAAAGCCTTTCCCTTTCCTATCAAAGCTTAGTGCTCAGCAAATAGACATTGGTCAATATTGCTATATAAAAAATGAACATCCAAATCTCAAAACAGATTTACTATGTTCCTCAGCATGCCTGGACCAACTTTCTTTAAGACTCTGGAATTAACTTCTATGTGAAATCAATGTTATAGTGATACAGAGTTTCAGGTAACTCTGTACTAAACAGAACTCGCTGCCTCTACTCAACCCATGTTCTAGAATTATGTTGCTCCTCATCCAGCCAGAAGCATTTCTCAGCATGCTCCAAGGACTGATAAATATAGTACAAACCTCTTAGATTTATTCTGGTGTCCCTAAGAGTCACAGTTCGGACATGGTGGGGCACTCTTAATTAGAGGGAGACAGCCAGCAGGGGCCCTGCTTTCAGTGCCCTGGCACCTGCAGAAGAAAGCCTTTCTGTCTGATAAGCCCTCCAGTGTCTGCAGCCTACCACTGTACACTTGGGCGGAACTCACTCTCACTGAATAAGTGTGTTTGCCAAAACAGGGAGTGAAGTATCTTGCAAGTCCACTTGTTCCAGAAGAAAGACAGGATAAGGGAAGTGGCAGAAGCAGTGATAGGGAAGGAGTTTTTCACACTAACAAGCGTGAACTGATAAGTCTGACCTTACAGGCAAATGCTGAGGATTCTAAGAGCACCTCTCAGGCCAAAATTAACTGAGCAAATTTGATTTGGCTTCCCATTTTATAATGGAAAAAATTCCGAGGGGGGAAAAGAAACTCAGCATTGACTGCAGCATCATGGCTGATGGACTTGACTTTTTTGTTTGTTTGTTTTTGAGTTGGAGTCTCACTAGGTCACCCAGACTGGAGTGCAGTGGCTGCTCCCGGCCACCACAGCCTCGCCTGCTGGGCTACAGCGATCCTTCCGCCTCAGCCTTCCACATAACCGGAATTACAGGCATGCGCTACCACGCCGGCTGATTTTTTGATTTATTGTAGAGATGAGGTCTCGCTGCCCAGGCGGGTCTCGAACTCGTGGGCTCAGGCAATCCACTCACCTCAGCCTCCCAAAGGCGCAGTATTACAGGCTGAGCCACCGAGCCCAGCTTGACTTGACTTCTTATCTGCTAGATTTTCTACTGAAGAAGTCAATGGAATCACTTTCTAATATGCCTGAAATAGAAGGTCACATGATAAAAATATGTTAATATTCTCATTCTTACTAAGCTCCAGTCCCTGGGCCAAGAATGTTTACATTGCTTATCTCATTTAATCCCCACAAGAACACTCTGGGGCTATTTCAATTTATAGAAGACAGTGAGGCTCAGAGAGATTCAATCATTTACCCAGGCTAGCCTCACAGCCAACAAAGGGCATAGGCTAGCTTTGAACAAGCCAGTGAGACTTGGGAGCCTGCACATTTATCCACTGTTACACAGAGATCCGTCTGACTCCTGCTCCTCGGACTCCACCTCGCCTCTGAGCAATTCCCATGAAGGGCCAATGCCTCCAGATGCTCTCTGAATACTACTCTGTAACATGTGTAAAGCAAACCCAGGCTGTTTCTATCACCTGCCACAAGTACCCTTGTTAGCTATTCAGGCATGTATCACTTGATGACGGGGATACGTTCAGACAAATGCATCATTAGTTGTGAGAACTGTGTCATTAAGCAATTTTTGTCATTGTGCAGACATCATAGAGTGAGCTTACACAAACTTAAGTGGGATAGCCTATTCCACACTGAGGCTATATGGTCTAGCCTGTTGCCCCTAGCTACAAACCTGTATAGCATGTCACTGGACTGAATACCATAGGAAATTGTAACACAGAGGTAGGGATTAGTGTATTTAAACATAGAAAAGATACAGTAAAAATACAGTATTATAATCTCATGGTTTCACTTATTGACTGAAATGTTGTGGGGTATGTGACTGTGACTCTGGTTTTTTTCCTCTTAGAGTGCCTAGAATAAAACATTATATGGGTAAGGGAGCAAAATAAATATGTATTGTCCCTGAAAGTTTTGATATATACTTGATGTTATTTCTCACCTCTGCATGGAGGCCTGGGTTGTGTAAAAGGAAGCCATCAAAGAGGAATAAGAGTATGACTTCTTCCTTCTGGAAAACTCTGAGGTCATAGCGCTTAAACAAGATTTCTCATGTGTGTCCCATTTATCCCTAGCAGTTCCCCTAGGATGTTCTGGGAAAGTTCTCAGGGCTAGTAGCTGGAGGGTACAGTGGGAATCCTATGCCCAGACCAAGGGTCCTGGGGGAAGCACAAGGACTGGAGCTCATAGAACAACATGGAGAGGAAGTGATGGACCAAGGTGATGAGAGGAAGCCTCGAGAGAATGTGTACTATAACATTTATTTTACAGG
This sequence comes from Carlito syrichta, assembly GCF_000164805.1. Taxonomy (NCBI): domain Eukaryota; kingdom Metazoa; phylum Chordata; class Mammalia; order Primates; family Tarsiidae; genus Carlito; species Carlito syrichta. The sequence continues at coordinate 93,725 of NW_007233014.1, forward strand.
TGGAGAAACTGAGGCCCAGGGAAAGGAAATGACTCCCTAAAGATCACCTAGCTAATCATGGTACAGCCAGCACTAGCGTTCCAAGACACCCCTTATACCATCGGCTGCTCACATGCCCACCTCAGGGCAACATCACCCAAACAGACAGGTGCCTCCCACAGTACAGCCTGAAAATATCATGACAGTTTAGCCATCCAGTAATCCAGGTTGGGGTTGCATTTGAAAATTGTACTGAGAAGACTGACAGCCAGAGAGGCTGTGTCCTTTTTCTCAGTTAGTTAGATTCTCAGTGTAGAGCAATAAAAGAGCTATTTAAATTAACTGTTTTAATCATACAGTTGGTGATTCATCTGCAGTAATACATGTTATCATATTACCTGAGCCAATCACATTTTCTTCAGAGTTCTTTCCACAGCAGAGATGCAGGGAGATTGCCCAACAAGTTCTTTATTACTTATTCTGGAAGCAAGAAGTACCCTTGATGACTACAAACATGTACAGATATTTCACACACAAATGACACGTGTTACTCTTTTTTTCTCTGAGGCACCTTGTTTGAATACACTTGGAAAGAGTTGGGAAAATCAAATTATTGTTCTTGTCAATCCATCTTTGGCAATAGAATATTTTTAGAAAATGCTTTCATCTTACATGCTTTAAAAATATATTCTTATCAAAACCTTGGAGTTACAGATTTGGCTCATTCAAATTGTGGAAGTGTTCACTATATAACCTAACTGGTAAAATCAATCTTCATTAGCAAATAAAACAACCGGCTGAACTTGGTGGCTCAGTCTGTAATCCCAGCACTTTGGGAGGCTGAGGTGAGTGAATTGCCTGAGCCTGCGGGTTCAAGACCAGCCCAGGCAACTTGGTAAGACCTCGTCTCTACAGTAAATAAAAAATTAG
>NW_007233014.1:94653-95891 GCF_000164805.1 Carlito syrichta
GGTAGAGGCTGGGCTTGGAGCGTGCCACTGCACTCTAGTCTGGGCAACAGAGTGAGACTCCAACACAAAAAAGAAGAAGAAGAAAGAAAATAAGTCTACTTTGGTAGTATTATCTATCTATTTATTTTATTATTTTGAGTTGGAGTCTCATTCTGTCACCCAGACTAGAGTGCAGTGGCACACTCATGACCACCGCAGCCTCAATCTACTGGACTCTGGCGATCCCTCCGCCTCAGCCTTCCAAGTAACTCGAACTACAGGCACACACTACCATGCCTGGCTAATTTTTTTTTTTTTTTTTTGAGTTGGAGTCTCACTCTGTCGCCCAGACTGGAGTGCAGTGGTCGCTCCCGGCCACCACAGCCTCAACCTGCTGGGCTCCAGCGAGACATCCACCTCAGCCTTCCAAGTAGCTGGAACTATAGGCGCACGCTACCATGCCCGGCTAATTTTTGATTTATTGTAGAGATGAGGTCTCACCAAGTTGCCCAGGCAGGTCTCGAACCCACGGGCTTAGGCAGTTCACTCACCTCAGCCTCCCAAGGCACGGGATTACAGGCTGAGCCACCGAGCCTGGCTTGGCTAATTTTTTTTTATTTATTGTAGAGACGAGGTCTTACCAAGTTGCCTAGGCTGGTCTTGAAGCCCTGGGCTCAGGCAATCCACTCACCTCGGCCTCCCAAAGCGCTGGGATTACAGGCTGAGCCACCAAGCCTAGCCCCGTAGACTTATTTTCTAACAGAACAAGTCTGACTTCATTTTTTCAATTTAAATAAATATGATAGTTCATATCCCAAGGACAACAATGTCACTTCTATTCTAATTCTCAGGTAGATGTGAAGCCAGTATGGAGGCCTTTGGTAGATTTATGGAGCACAGAGCTTTAAGCCTCTCTGCAAATTGGGCATGTGAGGACATACGTTACTGCTACCAAAAGTATTCTTTTCGTTTGTTTGTTTGTTTGTTTTGAGTTGGAGTCTCACTCTGTTGCCCAGACTGGAGTGCAGTGGCCGATCCCGGCCACCGCAGCCTCCACCTGCTGGGCTCCAGCGATCCTTCCGTCTCAGCCTTCCAAGTAGCTGGAACTACAGGCGTGCGCTACCACGTGTGGCTAATTTTTGATTTATTGTAGAGATGACACCTCGCCAAGTTGCCCAGGCAGGTCTCGAACCCGTGGGCTCAGGCAATCCACTCTCCTCAGCCTCCCAAAGGTGTGGGATTACAGGCTGAGCCACTGA
>NW_007233014.1:95911-118984 GCF_000164805.1 Carlito syrichta
CAGTTGCCGCTCCCGGCCACCACAGCCTCGACCTGCTGGGCTCCGGCGATCCTTCCGCCTCAACCTTCCAAGTAGCTAGAGCTACAGGCGCATACTACCACACCCGGCTAACCATAAGTATTCTTATAGTCACATTCTTTGCTTTATCCTCACAAGACTTTTTTCAGGAAAACTACATTATTTGAAGATAAGTTAGAGGGTGAAAAGGGAAACATCATGGACAAAGACTGTCAAAACTTGCACCACCCCACCCTACAATATGTCTGAATCCAGACCATCCCAACCTGGAATTAACATGCATTTCACCCTTGATAAGAATATGTAGCAAGCCGGGCTCAGTGGCTCAGCCTGTAATCCCGTGCCTTTGGGAGGCTGAGGTGTGTGGATTGTCTGAGCCCGTGGGTTCGAGACCCGCCTGGGCCACTGGGCGAGACATCATCTCTACAATAAATCAAAAATTAACCGGGCGAGGCTGCGGTGGCCAGGAGTGGCCACTGTGCTCTGGTCTGGGCGACTAAGTGAGATTCCAACTCAAAAAAAAAAAAAAAAAAAGAAGTTAGGGATCTGGAAACCAGTTCTCTTAAACTTGATTATACTCCAGTTTGAAGACTTCAAGACAAATCCCTGAAGGTACTGACAAGAAAACCTATACCAGGACATTTATTGCAATATTGGAAAAGCCGAAATTTAGAAGCAACATAAACATTCGTTAGTTGATGGGAGGGTCAGTATGATAGCATTCTATATAGCAGTTAAAATAAATGAATTATACATGCACATATATGCATTTTGAAACTATTAAATTAGTCAAAATATTTTCGAAATGCTGTGTGCAGAGTATTATGCATGTTTATAGACGCAAAAATATATATAAAAACAGGGAAAGACTTCAGGTTAATGGTTACCTCCCGAGGTAGACAACTCTACCTGAGAAGAGAGTGTCACCTGTATTTGTAACATATTATCTTATCTTTTTTTTTTTTTTTTTTTTGAGTTGGAGTCTCACTCTGTCACCCAGACTGGAATGCAGTGGCCGCTCCTGGCCACCGCAGCCTCGACCTGCTGGGCTCCAGCGATCCTTCCGCCTCAGCCTTCTGAGTAGCTGGAATTACAGGCGCGCGCTACCATGCCCGGCTAATTTTTTGATTTATTGTAGAGATGAGGTCTCGCCTGCCCAGGCGGGTCTCAAACCCGTGGGTTCAGGCAATCCACTCACCTCAGCCTCTCAAAGGCATGGGATTACAGGCTGAGCCACCGAGCCCAGCTACATGTTATCTTTTCAAGAGCAGCTCAGCCTTCCATGCTGTTAAACCAATTATTGTGTTTGGGGAGGAAACAAACAGACTGATTTTTAAGTATACATCTTGTACAACAGCCCAACAGGCAAAGGGTTTTAGAGTTTCAAGTTAGGATTATGTGGGAGAATAACCTAAGTGAGCTGCCCCTTTCACCTAGGACACTCCTACAGTCCAAACTAGAGGTCTGTGAGGATTCTATCTTGGAAAAGTCTGAGTCTGGTTAGAGGAGGCACTGCTGATTTCTGAGACTCTACAAAGTCATCCCTGATTTTTTTTAAATGAAATTTGACAAAGTACATACATGAAGGCTCCTGTAGAATGGCCATAATTTGTGCTTAGGAATGCATAATTTTATCAGGGTAATTAGATATTGTGCAATAGAATAAAAAGCAAATACTGCTTGTTTCATGGCAACATCAGCCTTTAGTACCTCACTATCTTTGAGATAAAGAAGGTTTCCATAGATACACGTACCACATGGGATTTTTTAAATAGACATCCAAGAAGAAAATGAAAGTTTCCCAATTGGTTTTCTCCTATTTTTAAGGGTAAATGTATGAATGTGTTTTGTTCTCTTCTTTTTATATTGCCTCCTCGATTTGGGTTGTCTTCCTTCATCTGAATGAACCATAAATGTGGATAGTGAACATCTCAAAGTCCTGTGGAATAATGTCAGCACTTAAACAAGTGTTTGGTGTGAAGTACTTATCTTTTGAGGGGAGAGAAAAAAATTTTAATGTGGCAAGATTTAAAAGAAAAGAATTAAGGCCGGGCTCAGTGGTTCAGCCTGTAATCCCAGCACTTTGAGAGGCCGAGGCGAGTGGATTGCCAGAGCCCGTGGGTTCGAGATCAACCCAGGCAACTTGGTGAGACCTCTCTACAATAAATCAAAAAATTAGCTGGGCATGCTGGCACATGCCTATAGTTCCCGCTACTTGGAAGGCTGAAGCGGAAGGGTCGTCGGAGCCCAGCAGGTCAAAGCTGTGGTGGCTGGGAGTGGCCACTGCACTCCAGCCTGGGCGACAGAGTGAGACTCCAACTCAAAAAAAGAAAGAAGAAGAATTAAGATTATGTAAGGATTGAAGAAAGGTTTGCTGAGAATATGTGTACATTTTAGCAGAGACAGCAATGGCATGCCAGTGCAAGCACAGAATACACTTCTCAAGGGCAGAAAGTGAACCTCAGTCATTTCTGTGGGCCCGCATCTGGCATTGCCAAGCACACAGTAGTTGCTTAATAATTAACTTCCTACTGTTTACCTAATCATGTAGAGAAAAACAGCAATATTCAATAATTATTAGCTGCCTCTGTCTCATGAAGGAGCATTTAAGACATCATTAAAAATATCATCCATTTCTCTTCATTTATAGTTTCTTTGGAGACAATTATCATTGCTTTTGTAAACAGAACCAATGAAGGGAATAAAATTATTCTTCTCTTCACTGAAGCAAAGAAATGAAATAAGTACTCCCAAGTCCCATACTGGAGATTATGCATTCTATTTTATTTATTTATTTATTTTTTGAGTTGGAGTCTCACTCTGTCACCCAGATTGGAGTGCAGTGGCCACTCCCAGCCACCGCAGCCCCAACCTGCTGGGCTCCGGCGATCCTTCCGTCTCAGTCTTCCGAGTAGCCAGAATTACAGGCGTGTGCTACCACGCCCAGCTGATTTTTGATTTATTGTAGAGACGAGGCCTTGCCAAGTTGCCTAGGCAGGTCTCGAACCCGCAGGCTCAGGCAGTCCACTCACCTCGGCCTCCCAAAACGCTGGAATTACAGGCTGAGCCACCGAGCCTGGCCAATTATGCATTTTAGAATCGTGCAAAACACAAGCCACATAAAAGGATAGATATAATACCACATCCTGTTAAGGTGAGGAGATGATCGCCTAACTACTCTCGGTTACACAATCACATTGAGGTATTTGAATCCTTGCGGTGGCAGCCTATGGTTCCTTTGCTCAGTGATGAGTTTTCATGATGGTAGAGAGGGCAGAAGTTGGGCAGCAGTCTCTAATGGCTACAGCTTGCCTAGTCTTATCCACTCAGGAGAGTGACTACAGATGTTCAGGTACATCTTTTTTTTTTTTTTTTTTTGAGTTGGAGTCTCACTCTGTCACTCAGACTGGAGTGCAGTGGCCGCTCCCAGTCACTGCAGCCCCGACCCGCTGGGCTGCGGCGATCCTTCCGCCTCAGCCTTCCAAGTACCCGGAATTACAGGCACGCACTACCACACCCGGCTAATTTTTTGATTTATTGTAGAGGTAAGGTCTTGCCAAGTTGCCCAGGCAGGTCTTGAACCCCTAGGCTCAGGCAATCCACTCGCCTCGGCCTCCCAAAGTGCTGGGATTACAGGCTGAGCCACCAAGTTCAGCCAAGTACATCTCTTTAACACTAATTAAAGAGGCCGGGCTCAGTGGATTGCCTGGATCAGCCTTTAATCCCAGCACTTTGGGAGGCCAAGGCCAGTGGATTGCCTGAAACTGCGGGTTCGAGACCGGCCAGGGCAACTTGGCACAATCTCGTCTCTACAATAAATCAAAAACTAGCCCGGCGCGGTAGCGTGTGCCTGTAGTTCCAGCTACTTGGAAGGTTGAAGCGGAAGGATCCCTGGAACCCAGCAGGTCGAGGCTGCGGTGGCCGGTTGCAGCCACTGCAGTCCAGTCTGGGAGACCAAGTGAGACTCCAACTCAAAAAAAATAAAAACAATAATTAGAGTTATTTTAACTCATAACTCAGAAGACAGATTTCTCTTCTCAAGCTGAGAAAAACCAAAGTCATAGTGTAGACATACTATACACAGGTAACATGATACTATAAACTGAAAACAAGTCTAGAAAAACCTTGATAATGCACAGTTATGAGAAGGTTGCAAGTACTAATTTCCAATTCCTCCCCATTGAGTTGTGGTGAAACCCATAGTCAGGAGCTACTAAGACTGAATCCAGCCTGGCTCCCACCAGACCCTCCTTCTCCATTGTCATGCTGATTCCATTTTGTCTTCTGATCCTCCTCTGTCTTTTCCTGGTTCATCTATTTTGATTATACTATTGACTACTCTGAAGCAGAGCTGATACCTAATTACAGAGGAGTCTCTGTCTCACCAGCCACAATTGCTGAAATAACGCAGATTTCATCCACTGCATTTCTGTTGCTCCAGCACTTTCTGACCTTTGTGCTATTTGAGAAATCTTTGAAAATGCTAAAGGTACGATTCTCCTTCAAGGGGAATATGCTTTGGAAAAATGCCTACTAAAAATAAATTTTCTTCCTCCTGTGGCTGCCAGGGTTTTTTATAAGGCCCATTTGCTTTAGGTAGGGTGAAGGACAGCTTTGAGATTACATGTCTTCTCCACTTAGGAAACTATGGACTGTTTCTGTATTGAACAATCCAACTACAGTATTGGTATACTGGGAAGAAAAAAATTCAGGACTCGTTGGCATTCTACTGTTTATCTCAGTAAAATCCATCTCATGGGGGTTGTGGTACCTTGGTAGTCTCTCTTTTGGGTACAGTGTAGGCTTCTTCTTGGTACTTTGACTCACTTACATAGACTTTGGGGGTTTTTTCCTTATTACTCTCTTTTTGTATGATACAAGTCTATAGTTTGTGGAGTCTGAAACCACATTTTGCAAGTCAGTAAGACATGAAATCTGACAATTTTGTCTACATGTTTGTGTATTTTACATAAAATTTATTTTAAGTTAAATCAAATTTAGTCATACACCGGAAAAATCACCTTTTGAAAGGATTAGAATACACAATATAGATACTACCCTAAGACAATGGTGATATATGGATATTCTACCTATAACATGTAGAGAGTTATGATGTATTATCAGCTATTAGACTCTACTATTTATTTTTGGAAAAAAAATCATTTGCCAGATTTATATACATGAGAGAAATAGTCAAGACATGTATATAAATCTGTATACAACCCTTAATCCCTTAACCAGAAAGATGTCACCAAATCACTTTTCTCAACTCTGGAAAGAGATTGAGTTTGTTTAGTTTAGTTTTGTTTTGTTTTTTGCCCAAAGTTACTATTCTCAGTATGCAAATCCTAGAAAGAGTTGATGCTTAAAAGAGAGCATTTTCCCTCCAGGGTAATTGTTTGCTCTTGAGACTAACCCTGTAATTACTGCTATCTAATAACTCTATAGCATGGCATGCAGTACTTACAAAGAATTTTTTTCTGTCATTCGTTTCACTGGCCATTCAGAGATAAAATTTAGTGATAAAAATTAGCTATTTTTCCCTGATATGGGAAAAGAGACTCTGAAAAGGCAAAAATAGACTTTTTTTTCCCTCCAACTTAATAAGTTCTGCCTACCCAGAGTTGAAGTAGCCAAGAGCAGAGTAGGATTATTTTCTGTGAATGTATTTATATGAAAAGAATTTGATGTTTCTTTCTCTCATGGTTGGGAAAGCCTCAGTTTCAGCCTGTATCCATGACTTCATGGGACTTATAAAAGAGAGAGAGACCTCTTATAGGAAGAAACCCTTTAGGTCAGAGTGAATCAAACCATCAGAGAATTTCCAAGCATCTTCTCCAGGGTCAAGTGTAAAACCGTAAAAAGAATACTGTACACAGCCCAAGTAGGAATCTAGGAGCCTGAAAAAGACCCAGCGCACAAACATCTTGCTGTGATTTGATGTAGCCCATGATGTTTTTTAAGTGTATAAAACTGGACCACCAGAGAAAATAGGACTGACATTCTGTTTGGGACTTTGCACTTCTATAAAAACAAGAAAACCTTGGGGAAATGTTGAGCCCAAAGCAAGAACGTAGACATTCCTTAGGAAGGACAACCAAGGGAGAAGGGACTGTTTACTTCTCAGGAAGTTAGGAAATCTCATATGTAAAACATAGTCATGTTTTTGTTATTACTTGATTTAACACTCCAGGAACTTAGCCCAAGCCAGCTGTGATCCACAAGCTGCCCCGCTCATTAAAATATCCCCCTTTCGATTCAGACTCTCTCCTGCCATTCCTGACTTGCCTGACCTACTGTCCCTCCATTTATTCTCTTAGAGTTCAGAAATGTGCCTGTTCACTGCTCCCAGGAAGTTTCTTCTTAATAACATATTTTAAATCTACAACAAAAGTAAAAGTTCATGGTAGGAATTTTGGAAAATTCTGAAGTACAATGAAGATGCAGGTGGCACAGTAATTCTCACATGCATACATTGTGCCACAAAGAACACTTTGGTGATATAGAGCTGTTATTATTTTTTAAGTGTCCAAACTAATTCTGCAGATACTAAGAGCAGCAAGAAATCACCTAAGGTAGAAGAACTGAGGGGCCCAGACCCTATCCTTGAGGACAAAGGCCACATCTTCTCTGTCTCAGTGCCCTGGGAGCTGGCCAAGCGCACAGCATGCAGGGGGCATACTGTGTGCAGCATCCACAAACCTGACTTTTCAGAAGACAAGGAAGGGAACAATCTAGAATGAGTCTAGGAAAGAGGAAATGTGTTAGTGCTTTTCTCAAATGGAAACTATAAAATATATTTCTCAATGATGACCTTTTTCTGGAAATGTCAAAAATGTTTTCATAAGATGATTTGGGGCGTGCAGATAGAAGCAAAGGTTTCCAAGACTCTACTCAGAAAATAAGTGTGCTTAAAATTCTGTGGCATAACTAGCACCCGTTGCAGAGAGATGCCTGCTTGGGAAACTGGACTCTCAGCAGGTGCTCTTTGGGAAGAGGCCATTGTCTGCAAGGCAGAGGCCACGTGATTTTTCTCTAGTACTTGATTCGAGGTAGGGTGGGGGTTGATGAGCGATAGTGGAGGGGTGGGAGTGCTTGCTGTCCAGGTCCTTGTGACTCACCAGGGCCTGCACGTGGACCAAATGTCCCTGCACAGAGCAGTGCCCATAAACAGATTATAGAACAGCCATTCGTTAATCCCAAAACAGTTTTCTGTCATTTAATTAGAAAATTCATCTTATTTTGCCTCCAGGCCTTGTAGCCTTATTGCATTTGCACATATTTCAAAATGTTTCAAGTACTGACCAGATAACATTAATGAATATATTAGATAGGCAAACGCTTTTAAACAAAAAATAATAAACATACGCGTGTGTGTGTGTGTGTGTGTGTGTGTGTGTGTGTGTGTGTATAAAATGTTAATTCCGTCTGGAGCCAAACAGGTAATTTTCTCTTCAGCATTTTTTTAGTCAGCTAAGACAGGTTGGCCTAGGAGTGCAGTCAGCCTGTCTGCAGACTCTGGCTTGACTTGCATACCAGGGTCAGATTTTCTTCAGAAACAGACAGCGAGATGATCTGATTGGCTCAGGTCCAGAGCATGCTCACAAGGGCCTCTTTGATGAAAGGGTTCTTGGTAAGTACTGTACCAAAAGCAGCCTACCACCCTCCTTTCAAAGATACCCATTTAGAGTAATTCCCAGAAAGGAAAAAAACAGCGAGAAAGAGAGAGGGAGGGCAGGCGAGGAAGAAAGAGCTGAACTACAGGATCACCACAAGAATAATTATGCTCCCTGGCATAGAGAAAGGAGGGAAAGTTATTACGAGTAAACTGCTGGATGTTGAACTAGCTGGTTGGCAACTCTGCAAGAACATAAGGAATGTACAATTAAGCTCATTAAAACATCATCATTATGCTTATCAATCTTTTTCCAAAAAGGGTGGGGTGGGGCAGTGTGTTACGGCATGACTGCTATTGCAGATAAAGATCCAGGGCTACCTAGTTGCTTCTCTCAGCAAACAAAATCAGCCATTCAGTTCTATGCAGCATTTACAGTTAGGCAGGCTGGCTCCAACCAACACTGGAGTTGTGCCTGAACGCTGGGGAGGCATCTGGCTGCTGGTTCCTCTCAGCAGGCATGCTTTTTTTTGGTCATGATCCTTATCAGAAAAGTAGATCTTTATTAAGCACCTACTATATACCAACACTGGTGTTCAGGAAAATTCAGAAATTCTATATATGATGTGAGCCATGCTTAGTTGGAGAGGTGAATTCTAGGCATTCATTCATTCATTTCATTCACTCGATGAATATTTATTAAGAGGCAGCCAAGTATAGGCCTCTACAAGCTCTTGTGAGTACAAGGGTGAACAAGGAGAACACGGTCCCTGCCCTCATCCTGTAGCAAGGAGACAGTTGGTCAGTCACAACTTCAATGATGCAGAGTTGCTATGTGATGACCACTGTGAGGGGAAAGGTCAAAGTGCATAGGGAGCACAGGGTAGGAGTAATAGGACACAACTTGCCCATTTTTCAACTTGCCTCTGGAGGAAAAGCAGTGTCTCTCTTTTGCTTTTGTTTTCACTTTCTTCATTGCTGTGATTTTTTTTTTTACTAATGGGATAATAATATATGTTTCTTGTTGAAAATTAGTCATATACAGAAAAATTTTAAAAGAAAATAAAAATAAGCCGGGCTCGGTGGCTCAGCCTGTAATCCTGCACCTTTGGGAGGCTGAGGTGAGTGAATTGCCTGAGCCCACGGGTTCAAGACCCGCCTGGGCAACTTGGCGAGACCTCATCTCTACAATAAATCAAAAAATTATTAGCCGGGCGTGGTAGCGCGCGCCTGTAGTTCCAGCTACTTGGAAGGCGGAGACGAAGGGATCGCCAGAGCCCAGCAGATCGAGACTGCGGTGGCCGGAAGCGGCCACTGCACTCCAGTCTGGGCGACAGAGTGAGACTCCAACACAAAAATAAATAAATAAATAAATTGTTAAGAAAATAAAAATAATCTGTAGTCTGGTCACTCAAAGATACCCATTCTAACATTTTGATATGTTTTCTTCCAATCTTTTGTTTTTGTTTTTCTTATAAAACATAGAATTATTGTTTCCTTTTCCCTCTTGACATATGTGAACATTTTCCATATCATTAAATATGCTCTCAACCATAGTTTAATCTCCTCTGCTAGATATTTTGTTTCAGGTTTTCACCGTTATAAATAATATTGCCCTGAACATCTCGGTATGTAAGAATTGTCACTTATTTCAATCCTGACAGATATTTGCAAATAGCACTTATGCAATAATTACCTGTAGAATAAAGGAAAGCTACATAATACAAGCCCAGTGCAACTGTTGGACGCACAGTGGAACTACACAAATCTAGAGAATGGGGAGTCCCTTGGGGATTAGTGTGAACAGGAAGGTCATAGAAGAAGTGAGTCTTGAGTAGAGTGGTCCAGTCTTTTAGAGTCCCACATGACTGTGAATTGCCTCAAAACCCCAACTTGTGCTTTCTTCTGAGCATCTCTAAGGAGCACCTCTCTTTCTCTGCTATTTCAGTCCTGTCAGGCTCACCACCCCTGTCTACCCACATCTCAAACCCTAGTTCATTGATCCACAAATGTTTCTCTGCTTCAGAATCATTTGGAGTACAGGATAAAAAGACAGATTCCTGGACCCCATCCCAGACCTGCTAAGTCAGAACCTGTGACGCAAGGTCCAGGAATCTGCATTTTTAAGAGGCATCCCAAGGTGATTCCAGGGCAAGGCATCCAAGACCCAAGGTTGCAGGAGTAAGTGCTGGCTGCATCTGTAGAGCTGACATGCAGTATTCAAGAGCAAAGACTCGGACTGAGAGGTGTGGGCTCAGGCTGTGGCCCTGCCATTCACCACTGTGTGGCCTTGGGCAAGTTGCTACATTTACTGAGTCTGTTTCCTCATCTGAAAAAGGAAGATCATAATGGAAGACCCCTCCAACTGAGGTTGTAAGGATTGAATGTCCTAAGTGCCTTGAATGAAATGCTTAGGGCTAAGGGACCCTAGGTGTCCATTGCTGGTTTTCAGTGAATGTTTTGGTAATTATTATTGTTCATACATATCATTTCTCTTTAAAACATGAGCAGGGCTGGGCATGGTAGCTTACGTCTGTAATCCCAGCACTTTGGAAGGCTGAGGCAGGAGAATTGCTTGAGCCTAGGAATTCAAGACCAGCCTAGGCAACAGTGTGAGACCTGTCTTTACAAAATATCAAAAAATGAACTGGTTTTGGTGGCATATGCCTGTAGTCCTAGCTACTCATGAGACTGATGCGCAAAGATCACGTGAACCCAGTAGTTCAAGGTTGCAGTGAGCTTTGATCATGCCACTGCACTCCAGCCTGAGCCACAGAGTGAGATCCCAACTCTAAATAAACAAGTAAATAAATAACGTGAGCAGGATATATAGGCTCAGGGATATCTTCCTGAGCCTTTTACTCTGACTGGAGCTGAGCTCATCAATGAGACTCTGTTTTGTAAAAGATGCCTCATAGATGAGTCTCCTGCCCTGTCCCATCCCACTCAGATGGTGTCTCCCCTGTCTCCCAGTCCTGTCAGCTACCAGAAGGGGCTCTTCGGTGGCATCTGATTGGTAGAAATGCATCCTCGGTTGGTTGCCAAGTTAGAGGGGGAGAAGTGAGAGGGGGAGAAGCCCAGGGCAATACTGATGTGGAGAGGTGTGACTGGAGAAACTCCAGGACCCTCAAGCGGAGGAAGCCAGCTTGAACTTTCATTCCTAGTTTGATCAAAGTAGTGTAAAAATGGACCCCAAAGGTCTTCAGATGGAAAACTTGGTTTTAAGTTTCACTTATGAGCTGTAGTTAAAGCCAAATGCTCATTCCATTCAAATTGTGTGGGTAGATCACTTTCCTCCCACTGTTGAAGTATCATGTTTTGAGCTGCTAATAAACTTAATAAAATCCATTTCTTATTTCCCCTAGTGTATTAAGGTTGTTCACATGCACTGCCGAACCAATGACACTGCATTAGAAAGTATTTTTGTTGGAAACAGCCGACACACACAGCTCAGTTGCAAAACACTTCTTAAACAGCCTTCTTTTCTCCAGTCTCAAGCTTGCAAAGAGCCATCTGAATTTGGGGAATCCTCCCAGTCAACCCTAATACCTAAACAAAGCATGAAGGAATTCTGCTGCATTGGTCAAGAAGCAGACTCAAAGGAACTGGGTGCTTTTCTACTCCCACAGAAGCGCCCATCTGTCCTCGCCACCCCCATCTCAAATTCCCCATGGCCACTAATGGCTCAATGTTCCAGCCTTCCAAGTCTGCCTGAATCGGAAGATTCAGGGTGCATTTGAATGTCTAACCCCAAGTATTCTCAGAGTGCTTGGTGGTTGAACATAGACATTGTAATCAAGCAAAAATACACTTCTGGGAAGCAATGGGGCAGTTTGGGATGGGGAGAACATCATGGGGAATACAGAAGCCCTTCAACCTGAGTCGCAGAGAACCAGAAATGAAGAGAAGGGATAGGGAAGATATAAACATGGGCAAATGTACATGAAGAAATAGAATCTAGCGAGATGAAAATAGATGTTTGAACAATTGCAAACTGCAGTCCCCTCTAATCTGAGGGGGATACCTTTCAAGACTCCCCAAGGATACCTGAAACGTTGAAACCATGGAGAGCACAAACCCTATTTATACTGTTTTTTCCTGTACATATATACCTATGATAAAGTTTAGTTGATAAATTAGGCACAGTAAGAGATTAACAACAATAACTAAGAATAAAGTAAAACAAGTATAACAATATCCTATAATTAAAAATTATATGAACATGATCTCTCTCTCTCTCTCTCTCATATCTTAATATTGTTGGACCTGAGTAACTGAAACTGCAGAAAGCAAAATCAGTGATAAGGAGAAACTACCATATCCTGTACTGCTCTAAAATTTTATCATTTGGTGTTGAGACTCATCGCAATTCATTATGTTTGTGGTGCTTTGATTACCGGTGTGTATGTTTTGGGACAGGGACAGAGATGAGATTTTATTTTAAGAAAAACCAAAAAGTTGGAAACAATTCAGATGTTTGTTGATAGATAATATTAAGTTCACATGTGATTTAAGAATGCAGAAATAGGACATAGAACCCTTCCTGTCATCCCTACTCTATTTTAGTGATAATTGAACCAATTACACATGTGAGCATTAAAGATTTTTCTTTTTTATTTATAAGGTCAGAAATAATTAAAGTCAACCTCTTACTTAGGCTTGCACATACCATGACTGCATGTCTTGAGGAATCTGCTGCTTTTTAACAAAGTGACTGCGAGATCTTTGCTCTTCTGTAAGGTGAAAAGCTAGAAAATTACAATGCCATGCCCATGTTTGCTGAAGTGATCACCCTTGGATTGTGTGGGGCTTATCTCCTGGTATAATCAGCATGGTCCTCTTAAATAGAACTGTCTTAAAAACACAGATCTACTGGTAAGATTTATTTTAATTTCAGTCTAGCAGCTTTAGGATTACCCTCAAGACTATATCGTCAGGCTTTTGTACAAACAAGGAGCTTACACAAAACTCCCATTATAATGGTAGCTTGAGGGGAGGAAAAAGCCTTGTTTGGCTGATTGAGTTATGATTGTATAGGGAACAAATAAAGGCTTTCTTTCCTTAAACATAACAGTTGTCTTACTCTCACTAATAATGCCACATTTTATTAAAAAAAAACTTACATAGAATAACACCTCTAGGTTAAAATCCAGTTTTAATCCTGTAAGCTAGAACAATATGTTCGATTCTACACAGTTGAGTTTGGAAACTCCTGTTGATTCTGTTGCTGTATTTATTACCAGTGCTTGGTCTCTTTCTCTCCTTCTCTCTCTCTCTCTCTCTCTCCTCCCGTATCTCTCTCCATATGTACATGAATATATAAATATATATGTGTATACCTGTCTATCTTTGTGTATCTATACACATGTAATAATCTTGTTCTTGCCATAAGAAACTATCTTACTTCATTTTCTGAATATCTACTTTATGAGCTCAATAAACTCTTGTACAGTGAACTGATTGACTGTAGTCCTGAACAGTATTATATTTTATTCTACCTTCCTCTCCAAAGAAGTTAAATGTTTGTTTTCAACAGTTGTTGCACTGGGCACATTATAGTTTTACTTACTATATTGTATTTATTTAAAGTTCTCTCTTTAAATAAAAATGAATTGGAACATTTCAGAGCTGGATAGGTATGTGATTTAGCCGAGGGATGGCCAAGCACTGGTATTATGGATACTGCAGGTCTTATGTCATGTGGCTTTGAGGGCTACGGCCACCTTCCCAGCAGTTGTGCTCTCAGGGGATGCTGGAGCCAGTGTTCCAGATACAGCTTTCAAAAGTAGACCAGGAACTTTTTTTTTCCTGAATAGAAAGCAGATAGTAGTCCAGAAACAAGAAGGCAAAGAGAGGTTCCTACAAATTAGAATAGAAGTCAAAGCTAAGGTTTCCTAAAATGAATTTGAAATTACTTTGGTCCTACGTTAGAAATGGAATGCTTTTTGTGTTATCCAAATCATCTTTAAATAGATCTTCTGCAAGTATATATATACTTAATATATATACTATTTTAGGGGGGTTGGAGTCTCACTCTGTTGCCCAGACTAGAGTGCAGTGGCACGCTCCCGGTCACCGCAGCCTCAACCTGCTGGGCTTCGGCGATCCTTCCACCTCAGCCTTCCAAGTAGCCGGAACTACAGGCACAGGCTACCACACCCACCTAATTTTTTATTTATTGTAGAGACGAGGTCTCGCCAAGTTGCCTGGGTAAGTCTCAAACCTGCAGGCTCAGGCAATCCACTTGCCTCGGCCTCCCAAAGTGCTGAGATTACAGGCTGAGCCACTGAGCCCGGCCTTGCAAGTATATTTAAGCAGAAGATTTAAATTAGGATGTTATAACTTCAACAGGACTAACTAATTTTAATCAGCTAATTTGGCATTTTTAAAGACTACAGGTCATTGTAATTATGCAAGGGATATGCAGTCATTAGCTTCAATATTTCAATTTCTCATTAATATCTACCCGGAAGAGAGTTGTTGAATGTGAGGCTCTCACCACTTGCTGAAAATGAACATTTTCACTTTAAAATGTGGCTTATTTTCCCTCCCAGCTACTTCCAGAATTGATTTCAGTGCTGGGCCTGGACAGCAGTTCCCTTTAGGTTTTGGGCTGTGTCTCACACACATAAGACATTTAAATCTCACTGATCCAGTTCAGCACAACAAAAAGATCTAGGGCAAACCTAGTTTTAAGAAATAATAAGAGTCACGGCTGGAGAATGTTTTTACATAGCCTTAATAGCCTCAACCCCTGGCTTTAGGCACTGAAAACTCTGTACCCAGACAGCCCCTGCCACTTGGCATCCGGCTCAGAAACCCATTAGTGGTGGCACTTTGGTGAGTAGAGAACGAGTGACTGAGCATGTGGCCTCTTGGCAGACTTAAAATGTACTGTGGCCTTTGTTACAAGTTTCACATCCAGGCATAATTTTACATGCCCTGCCAGCACTAAGGTGATGAGGTTGAGTTGAGTTCTTGCCTCTTTTTCTGCTGTTTGTACTAAGAGCGTGTTGCCCTGCTTTGTAGCTCCAAGAAGTAAAATGAATGAATGAATGGCCTGCTGGTAGTTAGGACACTGCTTCACTGCGTTATGAAACTGTATTGTCCTGTGTTTGGGAGTTTTGTACATCATATTCACATAGGTTCTCTTTGTTTAGTGCCTATTTTATCCTTGACCCTCATCTCAATATAGTTTTCAGGTGTCGTTTTATGAAAATAAGCTACAAGGTCATTGAGTTTCGGCCTTTGGCCTCCAGCCTCACCCTTTTACTGCCTACTGCCATATGACGCCAAGAGCTTGTGGTAAACTGGACGCCAATCCAACGCTGCTGCCTTGGCCTTTGCAACCATCACCTAATCTCAACAGGTGTATCCATTTCAATCACACCACAGCACCCTCTCGGAAAACAGCAGCCCAAGAATGCTATGGTTTCAGGGAGAGAAAAAGAGAGGAGTGGAAGGAAAGTCTCACTCACCCAGACTGGAATGCAGTAGCCGCTCCCGGCCACCGCAGCCTCGACTCGCTGGGCTCCGGCGATCCTTCCACCTCAGTCTTCCGAGTAGCCGGAATTACAGGCGCACACTACCATGCCCGGCTGATTTTTTTTTTTATTTATTGTAGAGATGAGGTCTCGCCAAGTTGCCCAGGCAGGTCTCGAACCTACGAGCTCAGGCAGTCCATTCACCTGGGCTTCCCAAAGCACGGGATTACAGGCTGAGCCACCGAATCCAGCTGGAAAGATTTTTAAAGTTGTGATTATGCCTGCCAAAGACAGTGTCTCCAGCGTCCTTGGGAGTTATTGAGATTCCGTACAGACCGATGCCCGACCTTCAGCATTGGGAATGGCAGTTCCCCATCCATGGACACGGCACCCTCTGGAAGTCTTTGTTAGAGCCAGGGATTTTAGCGCTTCTGCCTGCGACTTGCATGCATGCTATCGGTAACCAGCTACTTCATCCCAGTCAGTGCCTGTAGCTCTTGATGTGTCCGCCCAGCCAGCTGTAGGCAGTTCTTGGTTGTCTATGGGAATGGAGAAAATATGTGGCACGGTTGACCCAAAACAGGGAATAATGCAAGTCATATTTTTAGAATTACCTATCATTGGTTCTGGTTCCACAAAAGTGCTCTGCCTTGCTAGTTCTATTTTGCTTAAGCCAACTTATTATGTAAAGTGTTACTGTTAATGTTTTACATTATATAGAGTGATGTATTGAAAAAATTAGAAAATTATAGGAAACTATGGAGAAAAGATCACCTATCCTCACACCATTAATAGTACTTTTGCTGAATATATCTCTCTGGCTATATACACATATAGGCACAAATGTTTTAATTAAATGGAACCTTTTTTCGTTTTTCTAAATATTGTGATTATGGTTAATGTTAACACTATGACCATGGTTAATTCCACATCAATTAACTTTTCTCCACATCATTATTTTTGTTGGTACTTGGTATTGTGAATGCCCCACAATTTGCTTATACAGATCTCTATTGATGAATATTTGCATTATTTTAAAATTGTAGCTACCAGTGTTATAATTTATACTCCTGAACATACATATACCTGTGTGCACATGTATTAATATAGCCTTAGAGTTAACAACTAAGGGTGACATTGCTGGGTCATTTTAAATTTTCAAAATGATGCCAAACTACATTCCAGAAAAGCTGCACAAACTCACATTCCTACAAACAGCAATTATCCCCATGTCCTGGTTGGATATTATAATTCCTTTTCATCTTTGCTAACTTGATAGGTGAAAGGGAAAGAACATCACATTATTTTACCTGTTTCTTTGTTTACTAGTTGAAGTCATGCATACTAAAATGTTTACTATTTCTATATCTTGCCTTTGTAAATTACTGGTTCATAGCTTTAACCTATTTTTTCTATTATATTTTTTCTTTAAGTGTTACATTTGTTTATTTTGAATTTATTGAAATATTTAGTGAGCACCTATTATATGCTAAAGCACAGCTGGTGCAGGGGAGACAACAGTGAACAAAAATGACAGTTCCTGCCCTTAGTATAGTAGGGGAAACAGACAATCAAATAATCACAGAAATTTGAGAGCAATTGCAATGACTGTTATGAAGGAGAGCTTCATGGTATGTAGGACTAGATGGTAGGCAAATGAATCTCAAATTTCAGCAGGCACCAAAATGCTCTGGAGGACTTATTAAAATAAAGCCCAGATGACTGGACCCTATCCCAGAGCTTCTAATTCAATAGGTCTGAGTAGAGCCTAGGAATTTGCATTTCTAACAAGTCTCTATGTGATGTGGAGGATGCTGGTCCAGACATCACATATAGGGAAACTCTGGTCTACAGATTTTACCTCTAGAGACCAAGGCAGGCTCACAAAGAAGTGAGCTGAGCCGGGCTCGGTGGCTCAGTCTGTAATCCCGCGCTTTGGGAGGCCGAGATGAGTGGATTGCCTGAGACTGCGGGTTCAAGACCTGCCTGGGCAAGTTGGCAAGACCTCATCTCTACAATAAATCAAAAAATTAACTGGGCATGGTAACGCACGCCTATAGTTCCGGCTACTTGGAAGGCTGAGGCAGAAGGATCATCAGAGCCCAGCGGGTTGAGGCTGCGGTGACCGGGAGCAACCACTGCACTCCAGTCTGGGCGACAGAGTGAGACTCTAACTCAAAAAAAAAAAAGAAGTGAGCTGAGGTGCAAAGGCATTACCTAGATGCTCATGTCATAGTAAAGAGCTTGTGCAAGAGCCCTGTGGTGGGAGAGAGTGTACAGAGGACAAAAAGAATTAGGCTGGTATGTCAGGAAAAACAAGAAGGGAGAGAGTCAGGGCCCGACGTGTAGATGAAGTAGGACATGTTCAGAAGTGTTAACTTTAGGCAATAAAGGAGGTATTTTGTGGAAAGAAACAAAAATCAAATTTAAAAACTGTCTAAAAGCAGTGCACCAAGTGTGTAAACTCTACATAAATAATGTAAAGCTCAACAGATGGTAGCCAATATTTTTCAAGATAAAGATAGTTATTATAAAATTACTTTAAATTTTTATTTATAAACCTTGCTAAATTCCATTAAGAGCTGATTTATAAACTTAGGTTTGAATATAATTTTAGATTTGTTAGGTAGAAAGAGCCTATTTCTCCAAGCAGTTGGTATCTGATTCTCACCTGCTGGTTGCTCCAGGCAACCACACTTGAAGAAGAAACCATTCATTGCATTCGAATTAATAGTCAATAGGAAAATCAGGAACCAGATTCCCATTGGAAGGAAGAAATGCTCGAATCCTCCAAAGAGAAGCAAAATATATTTGCTTCAGATTAACAAAAAGTGCTCAAGAGATCCTATAGTCCACAGAACTAAAACCTCTTATTTGATTTGATTGGTGCTACAGGGAAGAGAGAAAGTGACGGCTTTTTCTTTTTCTTTCTTTTTTTTTTTTTTAGTTGGAGTCTCACTCTGTCCCCCAGACTGGAGTGCAGTGGCATGCTCCTGGCCACCACAGCCTCGACCTGCTGGGCTCTGGCGATCCTTCTGCCTCAGCCTTCCAAGTAGCTGGAACTACAAGCACACGCTACCACGCCTGGCTAATTTTTGATTTATTGTACAGATGAGGTCTGGCCAAGTTGCCCAGGCGGGTCTCGAACCCACAGGCTCAGGCAATCCACTCACCTCAGTCTTCCAAAGTGCTGGGATTACAGGCTGAGCCACCGAGCCTGGCCATGCTTTTTCATAAAATTTTTCCTTAGCTAGGGAGAAGGAATTTTAACATAGTATAAGTATTCTAAGTATTTATAAGTATTTTAAGATGCCATTTTGGGAGGCCGTGGTGAGGGAATTGCCTAAGTCCATGGGTTCAAGAACAACCTGGACAACTTGGTGAGACCTCATCTCTATAATAAATCAAAAAATTAGCCTGCGTGGTAGCGTACACCTATAGTTCCTACTACTTGGAAGGCTGAGGTGGAAGGATCGCTTGAGTCCAGCAGGTCAATGCTGAGGTGGCCATGAGCTTGCCACTGCACTCCAGCCTGAGCAATGGAATGAAACTCCAACTCAAAAAAAAAAATGTCATGATACTGGTTTATTGGCAGGTAAATTGGATGAGATGGAAACCAAGAATTTCTTTGTTTGAAGCCATAAAGGGAAAAATGAAATAAGATCCACAGCACTTGTGGTTTAGTGAGAAAGATGTAGCAATATTGCATTCAGGTGTTAGTTCTTTAAATCTTGCTCCTCAGATATTACATATTCTTAAAAGCAGAGCTTAAACTGCTAATTTCTTAGCCATATGAGTTTTTATTCTTTAAAAGGAAAATTATTTCCATCAGCTTCCCAATCTATGGCTTAAACTTGACTTTTCAAGCCATGTTGAAATAGTAATAATAGCTAATATTTATTGAGCGCTTTACTATATGCCAGTATTGTACTAAACTCTTTATATGTGTTATCTCATTTTAATTCTCACAACAACCTTTGAGTAAGTGCTTTATCATCTCCTGTTATTGATGGTAAAACCAAGGCCTCAAATCATACAAATGGTAAGTGGGGATGCTGGGATTTGAATCAAGTGGTCTGACCTCAGAGCCCAAAAGGTTAACCATTTGTCTATTTCGCCTCCTTCTTTACCTGAGGGACAGCAAGCCCTAACTGCAGAGTTAGTGCCTATTCAGTGCTGAGTATTTAGTAAAATCTGTCATATTAAAAATACAAGTGGAAGCCAGGCTCGGTGGCTCAGCCTGTAATCCCACGCCTTGCGAGGCTGAGGTGAGTGGATTGCCTGAGTCCGCGGGTTCGAGGCCTGCCTGGGCAACTTGGCGAGCCCTCATCTCTACAATAAACCAAAAATTAGCCAGGCGTGGTAGCGCGTACCTGTAGTTCCAGCTACTTGGAAGGCTGAGGCGGAAGGATCGCTGGAGCCCAGCAGGTCGAGGCTGAGGTGGCCGGGAGTGGCCACTGCACTCCAGTCTGGGTGACAGAGTGAGACTCCAACTCGGAGGGAAAAAAAAATACAAGTAGAGAAACCACTCTAATGTACTGTACAAAACATATCTGTCCTAGTCTGAAAATAGGGACGCATCACCTAATAACAACAGTGTGAAACGTACTGGAACAAAGCGAGGAAGACCTCCCTAATGTTTGAAAGTTTTCAACTAAAGCGACTTGGCTGCCGGTCTGCCTGCCTGCCTTATACCTCCCTCCTTTCTTTCTTTGTTACTCTGAATTCTCCCAATTTTCTTAGTTACAATGAAAGAAGTAATAATTTAAAAATTATTTGAAGGCCGGGCACAATGGCTCAACCCTGTAATCCCAGCACTTTGGGAGGCTGAGGTGAGAGGAGAGAGGATTGCCTGAGTCCAGGGGTTAAGTATTTTTTTTAAATTTTAAAAATAAAAATTATTGCCGGGCTTGGTGGCTCAGCCTGTAATCCCGCGCCTTTGAGAGGCTGAGGTGAGTGGATTGCCTGAGCCCGCGGGTTCGAGACCCGCCTGGGCAACTTGGTGAGACCTCATCTCTACAATAAATAAATTTTAAAAATCAGCTGGGCGTGGTAGCGCATGCCTGTAATTCCAGCTATTCGGAAGGCTGAGGCGGAAGCCCAGCAGGTAGGTGGAGGCTGCGGTGGCTGGGAGCGGCAACTACACTCCAGCCTGGGCGACAGAGTGAGACTCCAACTCAAAAAATAAATAAAAAATAAAAATTATTTGAAGATCAATGGAATATTTATCCAATTTATTTTAAACGCAAACTTCATACAAGGCACATTGAGATAGTATAAAGGCCAGAATGTTCTGGGCCCTCAGCTCCTTGTCATCGGGCACCTTGGGGAGGGTAACCTGCAGGTGTGAGGGTGACTCTCGATCTGGTAGTATGAGGATGCTCACTGTTAACATCAGTTGAGGGCCTGTTCTCTCCCAGGATCTCAGATGAAATGCATCACTGTGCTTCACGCCCCGGGGCACTAGTGTCAAGGACCAGGACCCTATGTTGCGTCTCCCTCGCATCTCCGTGACTTTCGGGGGCCTATGACAGGTGATCACCAGGACGAAGCTAGGCTTCCATCAACACCCACCCCCTCCCTGCCCCACATATTTTGACCTGCAGTGGCTTGCAGCTTCCTGCAGATATTTGAAAAGGAGAATGAAGTGATTTACATAATTAAAACAAATTGCTTGACGAGTGTGAGGATCTATTGTTATGGTATAATGGAATGATTTAGATGCTTTGTGAAACACAAGGCTGGGGGGGAGGGGTGGAAAGAGCCTCTGCCACCCTAGAAATGTAATTACCGCTCCACAAGGCTGTTTCTGGAGAGGCTTAGGGTGAATAGAACTGAACAAGGCCCTTGTCTCTGGAAGAAAGCACAAGACCAAAATAGAAGACTCTTAATTTTGCAAGGTGGCCTTCTCAGCTTGAAGTATGTGATGCAATTCCTGGAGCAACTGCTGCAGTCCAATGGGGCATTTGGCTTTCCCCCATGACCATGTGCCAGTTTACAATTGCATTGAGGAATTTTCTCTCTTTTTTTTTTTTTCATGCTTCCACCCTCGACTTCTTATCTGATGCCACAGAGAAAACATCTTTAAAAATCAATTTGAGCCAGGTGCAGCGGCTCAAGCCTGTAATCCCAGCACTTTGGGAGGCCAAGGCAAGAGGATTGCCAGAGCCCAGGATTCAAGACCAGCTGGGCAACTTGGTGAGACCTCATCTCTACATTAAATAAAAAATTAGCCGGGCATGGTAGCGTGTGCCTGTAGTTCTGGCTACTTGGAAGACAGGCAGAAGGATTGCCTGAGCCCAGCAGGTTGACGCTTGGGTGGCCATGAATGAGCCGCTGCTCTCCAGCCTGGACGACAGAGTGAAACTCTGACTCAAAAAAAAAGAAAAAAAATCAATTCAGATTTCAGATTAAGAGAAACCAGAGAGACATGACAACTAGAAAGCTAAACACAGTTCATGGTCGCGGGGAGTGGGTGGGGAGAGGCAATAAAGAGTTTTCTTAGGACAATTGACAGAATACAGGCTGTGGTTTCAATGTTGGCATTATATCATTATTAAATTTCCTGATTTTGGTCAATGTGTTCTAATAATATAAAGGAGCATCATGTCTGTAACTGATTCTCTAATGGTTTCCAATGAAATATGCATTTATGCAGACAGAGAAAGAGAATGAAAGGTAAAGCTTATGGGGCAAAATAATAACAATTAGTAATTGTAGGTGAAGGGTATAGGAACTCATTTTATTATTTTTGCAGCTTTCCTCTTAAGTTTGAAATTATTTCAAAATAATAAGTTTGTTTTAATCCCATTAGGAAGTAATTCTGGCCGTGTGGGACTGACGGTTACTCCTTTCTTTAAAGAAAAACTGGAAGGGTAGCAAAGGGGAATAATATGCACCGTCCAAGTAATTTTTGTGTGAAATAGGGAGAGCTGAAATTTGCAATTAATTATATTCACCAGTAAGTTGAGAATCCAGATCACCACCGCAGCCCTGCTGACTTTAGAACACAGAACACAGGCCTATCCTGTACCACAAACACAGGGTGTGGCTGTCTCAGGGCTTCATTGTAAGGCTATCACAACTAGAAAGTGAGCCCTTCATTTGCAGGGGAAATATTCCAAGCTTCCTCTGGTGGTGGCAGGCTTTGTCATTTAATCTGCAGGGTCTGTTTACTGCTTATTCCCACAAGGAAGAAAATGAGTTGGCTTGGAATTCAAGTGCATTTGAAATGTTAAGTGAAACCATGGAATTTCCTTGTCTTCAGGTCTTTAACAAGCCAGATGAGTTAACAATAGCCTCCTAGTTCATTCATACCAGGATGTTCCTACCTGGGAGCACCTCCTAGTTCATGCCTAGGTGCCCCACCAATCTGTGAGCTGGAGGTCCTGGGCAACATGGAGCCACAATGAGGCCTAAATGTCCTCCAGGTGTCTCCCTTAGGTTCTGCTCTGGGTGATACCACGCTTGAAAGCCAAAGCGGTATTTGCAAGGAATTTTTTTGCTGGTGACGTTGGCACTGATCCATGCACCTCATTGCTCTGCATTGTATTTGAAAGGTACGTGGCAAGATCCAGGTGTCTCACCTCACTTTTACTTTCTTGCTGGAACACTACAAAGCTTAGAACAGTCTGGGAGAGCAGGGAGGAGTCTTGGAAAGGATCCAGTGCAGAAGCGGCATCCTCAGATGCCCTAGGTACCAGGTTGGTACCACGAGTGAGTAAAATAAGCTGGGAGGCAATGAGGAAACGAGAGTAAATGCCCTTTCCAGGAGGCTTCTTGGAATCCATCCTGTGGTTGCCATGGGGGAGCATAGACCTGCTGGGGTCAGATCTTTTGGGTTTTCCAGAATGCAGGCATTCTGGATTACACATCTCCCCATTTATGAATGTTGGCAAGGAATTTTTTTTTTTTTTTTTTTTGAGTTGGAGTCTCACTCTGTCACCCAGACTGGAG
>NW_007233014.1:119557-119806 GCF_000164805.1 Carlito syrichta
ATAAATCAAAAAATCAGCTGGGCCTGGTAGCACATGCCTGTAATTCTGGCTACTCGGAAGGCTGAGGCAGAAGGATCGCCGGAGCCCAGCAGGTCGAAGTTGCGGTGGCCCCGAGCAGCCACTGCACTCCAGTCTGGGCAACCGAATGAGACTCCAACTCCAAAAAAAAAATGTGTCTCATCTCCCATTTTCTTTTTTCATCTCCCCATTTATGAATGTTGGCAAGGAATTTTTTTTTTTTTTTTTTTG
>NW_007233014.1:119877-138277 GCF_000164805.1 Carlito syrichta
TTACAGGCGCGCGCTACCACGCCCGGCTAATTTTTTGATTTTTTGTAGAGATGAGGTCTCCCTGCTCAGGCGGGTCTCGAACCCGCGGGCTCAGGCAATCTACTCACCTCAGCCTCCCAATGGCGCAGGTTGAGCCACCAAGCCCGGCCTCTTCTCCCATTTTCAAATGATTTGCTTAAGAAATAAACAGTTTAGATAGGACTTCTCTCTAAAGAATGTTCTAGCTTCCTGGCCAGGCTCGGTGGCTCAACCTGTAATCTCAGCACTTTGGGATGCTGAGGTGAGTGGATTGCCTGAGCCCGCAGGTTCGCGACCCAACCCGTCTTGGCAACTTGGCAAGACCTCATCTCTACAATAAGCCAAAAATTAGTCGGGCATGATAGCACGTACCTGTAGTTCCAGCTACTTGGAAGGCTGAGGCAGAAGGATCACCGGAGCCCAGCAAGTCGAGGCTGCGGTGGCCGGGAGCGGCCACTGCACTCCAGTCTGGGTGACGAAGTGAGACTCCAACTCAAAAAAAAAAAATATTCTAGCTTCCTTCTAAAGATATTTCTGGTTCTCCCAGGGGAGAGTCCTTCAGGATTCTCCAGGACCCAGAAGGAAAGGCTTTCATGAGTGCATACAGGCACCCTTTCTAATGTAGTGCCATGTAACTATGGTTATTCTATATGCCCAGATTCGAAGTCGGGTGGACTTGGGTTAAAATCTAGGCAATGCTACTCAGCTATCTGTCCTTAAAGCAGTTCCCTCTTTTTTTTTTTTTTTTTTTTTTTTGAGTTGGAATCTCACTCTGTCACCCAGGTTTGAGGGCATTGGCATGATCATAACTCACCGCAGCCTTAACCTTCTCAACTCAGGCAATTCTCTCACTTCAGCCTCCCAAAGTTGTAGGATTACAGGCATGAACCACCACACCAAGGGAGTTTCCTCATCTTTAAGAGGAAATAAGCATGGTACCTATCTCAGAGCAGTTGTGAGAATGAAGTGAGATAATTTCTGTGCAGCATTTACTGTGGAACCTGGCAGGCAGCACATGCACAGAAATTAGTGGTTCTTGTCGCCAGTCCCTTTTCTTCACCACTCAGGGGATACGTGGGGAAAGCACTTTGGAAATGAACAGCAACCCTGCCCACACAATGCCAACTGGCAGAGCTGGGGAGGACATGTGAAGAAAGACTACCATGCTCCACAGTGCAGCAGTCACACAAGGTTGTCTCCTGAAGTACAGCTGTGTTTTGTTGTTTGTTTGTTTTGGTAACTGCTTTATTGATAAAATTCACATACACTATAATTCACTCATTTAACATATATAATCCAACAGTTTTTTAATATATTCAGATATGTGCTACCCTCATCATAGTCAATTGTTTGTATTATCTATCTATCTATCTATCTATTTATTGAGTCAGGGTCACATTCCGTCACCCAGGCTGGGCTCAGGCGATTCTTCTACCTCAGCATCTTGAGTAGCTGGGACTACAGGTACATACCACTTCACCCAGCTAATTTTTTTAAAAAATGTTCATAGAGATGAAGCTTAACAATGTTGCCCAGGCTGGTGTTGAACTCCTGGGCTCAAGCAGTCTGTCCACCTTGGCCTCCAAAAGTGCTGGAATTACAAGCCTGGGCCACCATACTGGGCCCATGGTCAATTTTAGAACATTTCATCATCTCAAGAAGAAATCCTGTATTTTTTTTTTTTTTTTTTTTTTGAGTTGGAGTCTCACTCAGTCACCCAGACTGAAGTGCAGTGGCCGCTCCTGGCCACCGCAGCCTCGACCTCTGGGCTCCGGCGATCCTTCCGCCTCAGCCTTCCGAGTAGCTGGAACTACAGGCGCGTGCTAACACGCCAGCTACTTTTTGGTTTATTGTAGAGATGAGGTCTCGCCAAGTTACCCAGGTGGGTCTCGAACCCACGGGCTCAAGCAATCCACTCACCTCAGCCTCCCAAAGGCGCGGGATTATAGGCTGAACCACTGAGCCCAGCTCCAATTTATTTTCTTTTGTTGCTTGTGATTTTGGTGTTGTATCTAAGAATCTATTGCTGAAACCAGCATCACAAAGATTTATCTCTATGTTATCTTCTAAAAGTATTATAATTTTGCTCTTACATTTAGATCTTTGATCCATTCTGCGGTAATGTTTATATATGGCATGAGGTAAGGGTCCAACTGTCTTCTTTTACCTGTGATTATCTAGCTGTACAGCCATGTTTTTGAGGGGAGAAAAAGAACTGTGAGTTGATGTAGTCATTACAGACCTCAGCTCAGTCTACCTTGGAAGCCCATTGGTCTGTTGGAGCAAATTGGCAGGGTCAAGTTTAGCAATAGGAAAGCCGCTTCAGCGCTCAGAAATTCTAGTCTGCAAGTCATAGAATTTAACTCTCAAGCTCATACATGCCCATTCAGTAGGTAAAGTAATTACCAATGAGGTAGTGTTGTAATCACTAGTTTATACAAGACTCTTACCTCCCTGCCATTTTTGACCTTTGGGCAGATGTAGGGTATAAAAGAAAGAGAATTAGCCTTGTTGCCAAAAGACTAAGCTGATTCTTGGCACCCTTGTTACCTTAGGGAAATCACTAATCTCTTTGAGCCTTAGTTTTCTTATTTGTAAAATGTGATAATAATACCAGGTTCCCAGTTTTGTTGAATGGATTAAAGGAAGCCTTTCCAAGGTTTGGGAAAACATATCGTACCTGGTATTTAGTTGTCACACAGAGCATGCATGTTCACTCTTATCACACTCATCTTCCCAGTTCTACCACTGATCAAACTAAAAGCTAACTATATGAAGGGGGACGCCAAAAAATCCAGAATTTATTTATAAAAAATTGTGTGTTTATTCTTACATATTTAAACTTCAATCACCTTCCAAGTACTCTCCGTTTGATGCAATACACCTACTGAGATGCTTTTCCCACTACTAAAAACAGTTTTTTGTTTGTTTGTTTTGAGTTGGAGTCTCACTCTGTTGCCCAGACTGGAGTGCAGCCTCGACCTGCTGGGCGCCGGTGATCCTTCCGCCTCAGCCTTCCAAGTAGCTGGAATTACAGGTGCATGCTACCATGCCCGGCTAATTTTTTTATTTATTGTAAAGATGAGGTCTCACCAATTGCCCAGGCAGATCTCGAACCCGTGGGCTCAGGCAATCCACTCACCTCAGCCTCCCAAGTCGTGGGATTACAGGCTGAGCCACCAAGCCCGGCTAAAAAACGGTTTTTGAACTCATCAATTTTGACGCCTTTTGGTGCTTCTGCTTTTTTTTTTCCCACCTCTCACTTCAGCAGAATATTTCCATTTGAGGACTTTTTCCATCTGGGGAAGCAAACAAAAAAAGTCACTCTGGGTGAGATCTGGTGAATAGGGAGGGTGGAGCACAAGAATCATGTTGTTTTGGGGTCAGAAACTGTAAACACTCAGCACAGTGTGTGCAGAGCAGGTACACTCATAAATCACCCACCATGATATGGGCAAACATGTTGAATCTCCAAAAAAAATTCACTGAAGCCGAATGCAGCCTCTCACAACAATGCTAGCTGGTATACTGATGTCAGTGGGTTCCTAGAACACTTACCTGACAGGGGAAGGCTATACTACAAGGGGCCTGCCCTCCAAAAGATAATTCAGCGTTTTTTGGGGTCTCCCCTCATATGTCTGTTGCTTCAGACTATAGAGGCCGGGGCCCTGGGGTCCCACACAACGGCAAATTCCAGAGGCACAAACCCACCCCATAAACTATCCTGTGCCAGCCCCATTCCTCCACCCAGACCTTTATTCATGGGAAGTCCCAGGAAAGGATGATACTTGGACATGCCTTAACTCAGCCAAGGGCAGGCCTGGGAAGTGTCCAGACCTCAGTGCATCTCCTGGTGCCTGGCAAGAGACAGATGATTGGAAAGAAAACTTGTAGCCATAGAACTGAGTGACTGCCCATCCAGCATGTCCTAAATATAGGAAGAGAGGACCAAATAGGATCTTCCGATATTATTTGCGATTGACCCTTGGGCCTGAAATTCCTGACAGTGGTGCCCTCCCCTTGCATTAAGGCACAGAGTCATTGCCAGAATCTAATATCTTACCTGGGGTGGGCAGCAGAGAGCAAGTCAATGTGAAGATCCTGGGTGGACGAAGAAGAGCTATGCAAACTGACAAGCCACTGTAACTAGTGAGTAGCATAAATCACAGGATGTTAGAGCTGAGAGGGAGGACCCTTAGGAATCTTCTGTCCAACTCTCTATTTGGGCCAAAAAGAAAAAAGGCAACTAGGAATCACAGACACTGATGGACTTGGCCAAGGCAAGGCAGTGAGTAGCAGCAGAGCTAGGCTAATGCCCATGTCATTTGACCTCGAGTCCATGGAACCTGGAACATTTTGATGTGGAGGTTGTTGGAGAAAAAGAAAATATCACATAAAAGAAGCTGAGGCCGGGCTTGGTGGCTCAGCCTGTAATCCCAGCACTTTGGGAGGCCAAGGTGAGTGGATTGCCTGAGCCCGCAGGTTCGAGACCCACCTGGGCAACTTGGCGAGACCTCATCTCCACTATAAATCAAAAAAACTAGCCGGGCATGGTAGCGCACGCCTGTAGTTCCGGCTACTTGGAAGGCTGAGGCGGAAGGATTGCCGGAGCCCAGCAGGTCGAGGCTGCGGTGGCCGGGAGCGGCCATTGCACTCCAGTCTGGGTGACAGAGTGAGACTCCAACTCAAAAAAAAAAAAAAAAAAAAAGAAGCTAAGCATTCAGGTCTAAAGCTGAGGACACCAGGGAAGCTGCTTAGGAGCCATTCTGTAGGAAAGAGAGAAGCCAAAACAGACTGAAACAGAGGCACAGAGGCATCTTTGTCTTGTGGAAGCTTCTTCTCATATACAGTTCCACCTCAGCTGAAACTTCAGGATGCCAAAAAGAGGTGTCAAGAAATCTATGACCTCGGCCTGCCTTGCCACTGCGATTCCAGGGGATCCCCAAGACCATCACTTTTTCCTCTGAACCTTGATCATCTATCTCACCACAAAGGAGATAGGAGTAAAGCATTTCTGTCTAGTCTGTAAGTGGGAAGGCCCAGTCAGGCTTGAGGTAGTAAATTAATTTGAGGATGATCAACTTTATGTGAGCATATTTAGAAATAAGTTTGGGGTGATGATTTTAGGTTCTACCTTTTTTTAAATGCATCTATTCAGGTGACACATTTGACCTGATTAATAGAAAGTACATGGGCCTAATGTACAATATTAGGAGATAATTGCAATGGATGAAAGTCCCTTGAGTCAATTAACTCTTATTACCTGGAAACCATTTATAAGAGGCAATAAATTATTGGGACAACACAATTAGCAGTCCCAGAATAAAAAGGATTCCGTGTGTGTGCATGTAGGAGCCCCCCTCCTGAGGGCCTGTCTAGTTAAAGGGTACATGTTGAGGGGATTGCTGTGCCCTTTTGTGTTCACAGGAGTGTGTTAACATGCAACAGAGCTGACATATCCCAGGCTAGACCGAAGCAATGAAATAAGCTTTCCACGCCTGAGAACAATGACGCCTGTGTCACCACCAGTCAATGGCTGCTTCAGTGCCTTGTCCCTAATAGACTCTCACTGAACGTTGGTCAGTCGGCTGAGTGATAATTGAGATTGGGTCTTGTGATTCTGTTTAAAGACCATTTCTAACACCTCTACTCTAAAAAACTGAAACCGCATCACATTTAGAAATACTTTTTCCATCAAGTTACCAATTTTCTATTAGCATGGATAGAGTTGGGATGAAGAAGTTTTGCATGAAGATTCTATAAGGTACCACTACAGAAGCAGACCAAATTGATCTCTTAGATTTGTTTCAATCCATAGAAAAAGATTGTCTTGTCCCAGAGCTGGCCCAAGTTTAGTTCATTGTGTCTTAAGGCAGTAGAATCCCGAGCTCTTGCCACTAAATCTACACACCTTTTGCCTATTAAGTAAGGAACTACCCTAGAATTCTTTCTCAGTGATCTGAAATAACCTGGCATTTGTTTTCACCAGTCTTTTAGTGTTTCTATCACCTAAAGCATTTTTCCCTTCACTGCTGCATTACAAGCAGGATTCAGATTCCTAACAGCAAGGAAAAGAAGCAGAAAAACAGATCCCAGAGCACAACAATGTTAATGATCAACATTTTATTTTTATCGTGTTGACTGTTTCAACCACAAGCTTAAAGAATTATCAAGGCAGACTGCATTCGTCCAAATAAGCAGGAAATAATAGACTCGCCAGAACTAGTTGCTCAGAAGGCAAATTTATACATCAAGTAATTGAAAATGTAATAAAGAAGGAAATAATTGCCATAGAACATGGGTCTTTCTCTTTTGTGTGCACATTCACATTTGTGGAGTTTTTTTGTTTGTTTGTTTGCTTAATATCACCAGATACTTTTGTGGCAGTCTATCTGTGACTTCTTCAATGATGATAAATGTGCAATCTGATCTTTTAGAAGAATAAACAGTTCCTTGTTAATTAATTTATACAGCTGTCAGTGCAGCTTTCTCTCTCTTCGCACTCTAAGTGTTTCCCTGCCATAGATTTTCTTGCGTTCCTGGCAAACCTCCAGTGAGAGCCTGGGATTTATTAGGCTGACTTGGTGCAAAGTCTATTGATTGTGGCCCCGAGGGTAATAACTAAATAGAGCCGGAGCAACAAGTCAATAACACCATTGTTGCTGCAGCCTGCATTCACTCGAGGAGTGAGATTGTTTTACAGCAGCCGAGGGTAATCACGGGCAGATCAGTGTGTTCAACACGCGCTGCACCGTGTTAGAGCTGAGCACTATTTGAAAGCTTTCAGCAGGATCGCTGGAGAATCAGGGTGAGGTACTGGGATTATGAACCCTATGAACTCCTTCATTACAGCTTAAAGGTTTCAACTTTAGTTTTTAACATCTGTTGCAACCTTGGGGAACTCAGAAGTAGGGCTGGTACAAGGGAGGTGCAGAAACAGGCTCTGGGCCTTAGCACTCGGCAGTCTGTTCTGGTCTGTGTCCCGGAAACAAGATGGTTATGAGCTGAGAGATTGTCTCACAGCTGCTGTCTGACGTCCATCCGTCTATCTGGCCATCCATCTGTGTGAGGTGCTAGCCAGCAGCACCATTCCTACCTCCTCATACCCCAGAATATGTTAAGCACAAACCTCCTAACAAGACCTATCATAACCTTGGAGGAAGTCATATTATTATCATTTTCTCACTTCTAAATCTTGAGTTAGACTGACTTAATTTTTTTTTTTTTTCTGAGTTGGAGTCTCACTCTGTCGCCCAGACGAGTGCAGTGGCCACTCCCGGTCACCGCAGCCTCGACATGCTGGGCTCTGGCGATCCTTCCACCTCAGCCTTCTGAGTAGCCGGAATTACAGGCATGCGCTACCACACCTGGCTGATTTTTGTCTTGTTGTAGAGATGAGGTCTCGCCAAGTTGCCCAGGCGGGTCTTGAACCCGCGGGCTCGGGCAATCCACTCACCTCAGTCTCCCAAAGTGCGGGATTACAGGCTGAGCCACCGAGTCCAGTGGGCTGACTTAATTTTAAAGGCCGTTTTCTTAAGGATTACTTAGAAAGAGAAACCAAAACTCGTATCTTTCAAAGCTTTTCTTTCTTAATTGGTAGAAGTTCAATACTCTGACTTTTACATACCCGATGATTAGTTTTTTAATTACAGAAAGCAAAATCAAAGTCCGTGTCAATTCCTGTAGCTCTTTTGCCTTTTGAAGAATCCTTACCAGGCCTCATAGTAGAAACCTGTTTCTGTATGTGGAGGACCAGCCACCCAGATGTGACTAGTGCTACCCATTGCCCAGTCTCCCAGGTTCACTTGTCTGAGTGTTGTTTGAATCACTGAGGTGAGGATGGATTTCTTAGGCCAACCATAGAAAGTTCCAGGACCTTAGGCCCACATTTCAGCTACTAAATTGTACACTGACAAATAAATGCCTTCTCTTCAGGTAGGAGGGTGGAGACAGCCATGGGGCAGCGTTTATTACACAGAGTCTTTGACATAGAGCACTATGGGAAAGGTGATCTTTGGGGCTATAAAGTGAAAACAAGACTTCACCAAAAGGATTTTATTCTGAATGTAAAACCTGCATGACAGAGATATCTTTCCCAATAGTCCTTGGTGATGATCACATTTTTATTTCATGCCTGACATTCATCA
Source organism: Carlito syrichta (assembly GCF_000164805.1). Classification (NCBI taxonomy): domain Eukaryota; kingdom Metazoa; phylum Chordata; class Mammalia; order Primates; family Tarsiidae; genus Carlito; species Carlito syrichta. The sequence continues at coordinate 128,043 of NW_007233014.1, forward strand.
TTCAGAGGCAAAATGTCTGCAGGGAGTGGGATAAGCCATTCTGGTCCTAGGATTATGGAAGCACCAAGATTTCCACCCAATCTCCACAGGTCTCAGTTTTCTGGACATTTTGGCATTTGTCCTCTGGCTTCTTCCCCCAGGAAGTGCTGCAGTTCAATTAGATTCAATTCAATTAGTTGAATGGCAAGATTCTATCTTGTCATTAAACTTTCACAGAAGCAACTAGAAAGTATTGATAATAGCAAGTCCCATAATATCCTTGTAGAGCTTACACTACTCTAAAAAAGTGACCTTTCCAGTCTATGACTTGAAATTACCAGTTGCATGGATAAACATCCCCTCACTTTAAACTGAATACCAAAGCCATCATTTCTGTGTTATTGAAATGAAGAGCCATAGAATGGCTTCAGGATGGGCAGCTGCCTCTGAGCAGCAGTTGAGGTTCTTCTGCTGAGATCATTCACCATTATTAACTGCGTTGTCCTCCTGCCAAGAGATGGCCCAAACATGGCCATGTGAACCAATTATCCACAAATAACCAAACTGAGACTGAATGACCAAATCTAGACTGAATGCAACTCTTTCACAGAATGTTGTATGTTCAAAAGATTCCTTAACAAATCTATTATGGCAAAAGGTAAAACTTGGGAGGGTTTTTAAAAATTACTCACAGTAATTATTTCAGAAACAGAAAACTGAGTGGGAGTTAAACATTGAATACACACAGACTTAAGGACAGGAACAGACACTGAGGACTCTTAAGGGGGGGGTAAGGGTTGAAAAATCACCCATTGGATACTTTGCCTACCACCTGGGTGACAAGCTCAATAGAAGCCCAGACCTCACCATCATGCAATCTATCTATGTAACAAACCTGCTCACCATCACGCTATATATCCGTGTAACAAACCTGCACATGTACCCCTTGAATCCCAAAAAATTACAATTAATATAAGTCGCTTTAATGAAAGGTTCATGGAGCAGTTCCATTAGGTAGCAGTCCTCCAGGGAAAATTTTTTTTTTTTTTTTTAGTTTAGTCAGTACTAGCATAGAACATGAGCAAAAGTGGACTGCCTCCTTCCTCCACTGGGAGACGTAAATACCTTCCTTGATAGACATTTTTTGTCTGAATGAAGAAATTCCATCCAATCTGCTTAGGTTCAACTCTGTGATCCAAGCAGTTTTTGACATATCAAAATGACCTAAGAGTTGATAAGCTTTGGCAGAGGAAAGAAATATGCAAGAGAAGTTAAGGAACTGAGTGACACATTTTCCTAAGAGAAGAAAAAAATAATAATAATCTAAGTTGATTTGTTGAATGCTTTCAAATTCTCAAAGAAGATGTTTTCATTTGGGTGACTGTGGAAACCTCATGTTTGCGTTATCACAGCTTGAAAAGGGACAAGAGGAATGACACCAAAGGGCACACACATTGCTGTTCTTTGGGGTGATAGTACCAATATCTCATCTTGAGATTTCCAAGAGTGGAAACCAAATATTTTCAGTATTATTCACTCTTCTAAGTGTCAGAGAGAGTCAGAATCATCTCTGATGGAATACACACAAGTATAAGCAGCAGGAAATAATAACATTGTGTATTTACTAGATGCTTGGAAGTCAAAGGAAGTGGTGTGTGAGCTCATAAAATAGTGGCCGCTGGCTTTATCTTTTTAAAGGGAGACTGGATTTTGACATAGAGGTGAGCAAGGCAGGAATAAACGGTAATTTTTTAAAAAATACCACCAGTAAAACAAGTCTCTTTTGAATACATTGACATAAGCGAGATTGTCCTCTTTTTCACTTAATAGGTCAGGTTACTCTAAACACATATACTCCATGAGGTCTGTGGTATAGGAACTGGACTTATTTTCAGCCACTTTAGATCATCTGGACTTGAATTTAGAGACTGTCCCTTGGTCTGTTAGCACATGCTCACCCACTATTTAAAAAAAAAAAATTACCATCTCGGTCAAAATTTTCCAAGCAGCTCCAACCAGCATATGATTTTCTTTATTTTACGTTTCAGGTTTTTTCCTGGCATTTTATAGATTGGAATAATCTGAAAATGGGCAGTCTGAAGGATTATTCCCTTAAACAGGTGAAATTAGAGAAAGAAAAAATTATTTTTCAGTATTACTATCATCTAGAAGTCCTCATGTTCTGCCTGTCTAGCCACATTCCTCATTTACAGTGTGCTGTTGAGGCCAAGAACTCCCATTATTTAGATTTCCTGTAGACTGTTTTTCTGGTACAAGCTGTTTGTTACTTATTCAGTTCTGAATTACTGATGTTAATTGTTTAATTCTAAATTTACTTGTGTGGCCAGGCACCGTGGCTTGCACATGTAATCCCAGCATTTTGGAATGCCAAGGTGGGAGGATTTCTTGAGGCCAGGAATTCGAGAGCAGCCTGGGCAGGGAAGCATAGATCTCTGTCTTATCTAGCACAGATAAAAAAAATTTTTTTTTTTCTGAGTTGGAGTCTCACTCTGTCGCCCAGACTGGAGTGCAGCGGCCACTCCCGGCCTCCGCAGCCTTGACTTGCTGGGCTCCGGCGATCCTTCCCCCTCAGCCTTCCAAGTAGCCAGAATTACAGGCATGCACTACCATGCCCAGCTGATTTTTTTGATTTATTGTAGAGATGATGTCTCGCTACCCAGGCGGGTCTCGAACCCGCGGGCTCAGGCAATCCACTCACCTCAGCCTCCCAAAGGCGTAGCATTACAGGCTGAGCCACCAAGCCTGGCTAGATAAAAAATTTAAAAATTAGCCTGGCACAGTGGCATACGCCTGTAGTCTCAGCTATTTAGGAGGCTGAGGTGGGAGGATGACTTCAGCCCAAGAGTTTGAGACTGTAGTGAGCTACAATTGTGCCACTGCACTCCAGTCTGGAAAACAGAGTAAGACCCTGTCTCAAAAATAAAATTAAAATAAAATAAAATAAAATAAAATAAAAAAACAAAGTTACTTGTTTTCCTAGCATTTTAATAATTGAAGATTCGGGTAGCAACATGATCTTGGTGGAAAAGGAGTTAAGCAGTGTCATTTGGAATCTGCTGAAATCAGGCACATTTTTTTCGGAATCAAACTTTTAAACCTATGAAACAAAATTTTTAAGTAATCCCATTTTTCTCCTTTGACTTCTTGCAAAAGGCATTTCTGGTTGAGGTTTTCTTTGATAGCCAACTATTTCCAAGCATTCTGCATGTCCTAGGTACTAGAGTCAGAGTTCAATATGCATAATCTCATCTAATCCTTATGGTAACCAAGTATGCATTATTATTTCCATATTGTAGATTAGGAAACTAGATATCAGTAAAATTAGTAACTTCCTCAAAGCCATGTGACTAATAGAAAATAAAATCCTTACGATGGTTCATAGTCCAGCACGATTCGATCTCTACCCTCTGCAGCACACCTCTCTCCCATCATCCTGCCAGCTCTTTCCTCCTTGGGCACACCAGTGTGCCACTCCAGATAAAGGGCCTTTGTATGCACTCTGCCACCTACCCGGAATCCTTTTCTCATCCCCACACTCCTCTTACCCCCTGCCTGCTTTTTAACCCAGCACATCCTTCTGATCTTAATTCAACATCATTCTCACCTTAGGAACACCCTCTCTGGACCCCTAGACAAGCTATGGCAGCTACAGAGGTGCAGCCATCAACTTGCAAGGCAGGCAATCGGCTCCAGCTGCTGGACCTTCAGGGACTCAGAGCTGAGCCACTCTCTTCCCAGGCAGCTCCTGGCCATTGACTGGGCACAGTGTCTGGTCCCAGAGGTAGGCTGTTTCTGCCCACTGTGGAATTCTCCTGGACAGTCTTGGCTCCAGAGCTCCTCACTCGGTTGGTCCAGTCTATGTCAGTTCTGCCTCCCTCCACCTTTTTCTTCTTCTTTTTTTTTTTTTTTTTTTTTGAGTTGGAGTCTCACTCTGTCGCCCAGACTGGAGTGCAGTGGCACGCTCCCGGCCACCGCAGCCTTGACCTGCTGGGCTCCGGCGATCCTTCCTCCTCAGCCTTCCAAGTAGCTGGAACTACAGACGCGCGCTACCACGCCTGCCTCATTTTGATTTATTGTAGAGATGAGGTCTCGCCAAGTTGCCCGGGTAGGTCTCGAACCCGCGGGCTCAGGCAATCCACTCACCTCAGCCTCCCAAGTCATGAGATTACAGGCTGAGCCACCGAGCCCGGCTCACCTTTTTCTCCTTTAGCCCCAATAAACCTCTTGCACTCCATTTCAGCATCTGCTTTTTTTAGAAGCCACATCGACAGACACAAGTCCCCATTTCTAGATTCTCATAGAATCATATCAGCTTCTTCTGTAGCACTTACCACAATTTGAAACTGTCTATTGTATGAGTGTGATCGTTTGGTTAGGGTCCGGAGGCTCCATGAGGACAGGACCTGTCTGATTTTGCTCATCACCACATCGCCTGGCTGGAGCCACATCACTTCCCACAGCCCTACTTTGGTGCTTGCTTGACCCGGTGTGTCCAGGGCCACCAGCTGTGTGCTGAGACTATGAAAGCAGCCCTGAGAGTGGAACACTAAAACCTCGCTCCGACTTGGAGGGCGCACTGGAAAAGAATGTTGCAATGACACTTGGATCTGGCCGGCCCCTGTGTTAAGGCCCTTTGGCTTCTTTTTCCTGCATCGAAGTAAATGCTCTTTCTCCTTGAGGAGAAGATAGGGCTTTAGCGTTTCCAAGGCCTTCTGAGTGAAAACATCTGTATTCGATTTTTTCCGTCGCGGTGTATTAGTGAAGTCCTGCTAAAGAGCAGCTTGTAGTTGACAAGACTCTCATCAGAAGGTGTCACTGCCATCAGTTGGAATTATAGTGGGGCTGTTCAAGCTAGTGCCCTAGCCAGATGCCAGTCTGGGTAATTACATTTGGTCTACCTAAATTCCCTCCGGACTTCGCGTCGGACACAGTATGCTTCGTCTCTGCCCTGAACTGCTAGGGAGTGTTTGCTAAGAGCCTTTCAGCTGCTGCCATAGTTCATTCCAAAAATGGATGCATTCCTGAAGGACCACTTGTCAGGGGGTGTTGTCAGGGGGATTCCTGCTTGGAAGAGGGCTGGCCTAGCTAGATGGCCCCAAAGGCCCCTTCTTCCAATTCTTATTCAGTGATTGTAACTTTCAAAATATAGTGTTCATGGAACTGCTAAGAGCCTCACAAACAAAAATACTGTCAGATTGAAAGGGCAGAGCTTAGTAGAAAAGATGTTAAAAAATACACAACAGCCGGGCTCAGTGGCTCAGCCTGTAATCCCTCACCCTTGGGAGGCTGAGGTGAGTGGATTGCCTGAGGCTGTGAGTTCGAGACCCGCCTGAGCAAATTGGCGAGACCTCATCTCTACAATAAATCAAAAATTAGCAGGGTGTGGTAGCGCACGCCTGTAGTTCCAGCTACTTGGAAGGCTGAGGCGGAAGGATCACCAGCACCCAGCAGGCGAGGCTGCGGTGGCCGGGAGCGGCCACTGCACTCCAGTCTGGGCGACAGAGTGAGACTTCAACTCAAAAAAAAAAAAAAATACACACACCAAAAAAGTGTGGCCACAAATCTGGACCCAGCAACAGTCACGGTTGTGTTTTCTCTCTCAAGTGGATTCTGAAGCCATAATTAAGTGAAGACAAAAACATATATACGTTGAATGAAAGGTGTGTAATTTGGGGGGTAATTCTGATGTAATTAACACAGCAGAGCTGCATTAAGGCCAATGTGCAATGAGTGGAATTTTCCAACATTGATTAAGCTGGATTTGAAGAGAACTGAGTCTTTGTCTGAAAGCTGCCAAATGAAAACAACTTTGGGATATTTAAATCCAGGTTGGAAATTGATTTGAGTAAGAGATATTTGAACCACAGGTGTTCGTGGGCTTAAAACATATGAGTGTATGTGTATGCGCACACACACACACACACGCACGCGTGCACACACGCACGCACACACACACGTACACACACACACACACCCCCTGCCTCCTTTAAAAACAAGTTAGCTAAAGGTGTACATTCCTTCTAGGTTCTCATGATCAGCAGATGTAAATGTTCACGGTGTTCAGATGAATTATGGACCCTAATGAGATTTCAATACTGAGCAAACAATAAAAATTTATGCATTGCATAGTTGCCGTGGCCTTTGGCTCCATGGCTAGTGTTCTACCTTTTCAACAGCTTCAGTAATATAATATCCAGCTGGCTTTAGAGGTAAGGAAAATTCGAGGGGTGAATTGAAATTGTGAGAAATAATTTGATGGATTACTTTGTCAGAGTAATGCATGGCCTTGGCATAATTACCGTGGCCACCTTAACCCTGGAGGCAGGTGGTGACAAAGGCCTGCAGGACCTAGGTGCTGAGCCAGTTCCGCATGTGCTCCTTGCTCTCCTGGTCCCCAGAGTCCATGGAGCCTAGGCGCTCCTGAGCAAATGCCAAACAAGCACATTCCTGTCCTAGTCCCACGAGCAAGCAGGACAGCCGAAGGGCTGCCTTCTCCCAAGAACTGTCATCTGTGTCAGAGTGAAAGGAAGCAAACAAAAGGCAGACCAACCTTGAAACAAAATGGGGTGAAGATGGGGAAAGAGAAGAATGATATCTTTTAAAGCAGGACACTTCAACACAGCGACAGACACAGGCACACTAATCTCTTTTCTCTCCTCTTCCTTTTTTTTTTATCAGTTCAGACCTTGAACTTAATGCTTGTCTGCCTTGTACTTTATAATGTTCAAATCTTAATGTGTGATTAATAGCAGATTCCCTGTGTGTACGTGTCAGAGACCACATCTGTAGCAAATCTACCAGTATATATCTTGCACTAGTTTTACTTTGGAGCCTTAAAATAATTCCTGTTTTGTGAATGAGAATAAACCTATTATGCACTAATACAGCTACACCAAGCATCGGCTCTTGGGGGTGGGGGGAGAAGTTGCCTATATGATAGGGCAGCTCAAATTTCAGTATACTGAGTGCTTTTCAGTGTGACCTTCAGCAGGGAGAAACCACTCCCGCCTCTTTCTTGCTTTTATTATGATAACATAAGTATATTTGCAGCGTGTTGACAAACTCATTTGGAGTAAACAGAGTACTCTTAATTGTAAGTTCTAATGTTTTAATGCTAAATCAGGCGGTAAGTCAATGTTTCAATTTGGCACAGTCGACCGCATGTTCTCCAGAAATAGCCTTTGACACTCTTTAAAGCAAGTCAGTGGTGCACTCAGGCTGTTCACAAAAGGCTTCATTCTTGTCTACAAATGGCAAACCTCCCCTTCATCCTGAGAGTGCTCAATTCAAGTGAGGTTGGGGAAAAATAGACACTTCCCCTGTTTTAAGGCATTTCTCCAACTCTTACGCAAGTCAAAATGAAAAAATTTTGGAATATATGGGGAAAGCGTGCCTGAGAAAGGTTATCTTGATTTTCATTTAACACACCCTCCCACTGACTTTTTAAAAGGTCCATCGTAAGTATTTCTGCATAGCTGAGAACATAGATTCCACCCTGGAGAGATCCCAGGGCTGTTCATGTTACACTCTGAAGCCATGTGTTTTCACGTCATGGCAAAACCCAAGATGTAGGCAGATCCCTTGGCCCCTGTTGGCTTTGGATTTTGGTCTTTTCATTGTTCTCCACTGTAAACTTATACAGAAAAAGACCTCCACACCCCTGAATGTAAGCACGGCTAGTAATGTTTTCCCACACATGCCAATGGTGTAACTAAGCAAGACCCTAGAATGACGAGAAAGGGAAGGAAGAAGGGGCAGAGTTCCTTGAGGGCTAGACCGGAATGGGGGCTCACTTAGTGCCCCACGAGACAGCCATCCCCTAGAGGCTTTGTCAGAGGAATGACCTTAGAGGCTGATACAGAGGAGCCCCTCTCCAGTAAAGGCAGCTCTGGAACTTATAAGCCCCTGCTTCAAATCCGTACAAAGGGATGGGTCCAGAAATAATAATGCCAGCAGTTTACTTTTATAGTGGTAACTTTGTGCTAATCACCTCATATGGTTTATCTCATTTAACCCTTACTGTGACCCTAAGAGATAGACTTGTTCATATCCCCATTTTAGAGACAAGGTACCTAAGCTAGGTTTGATCCTAGCTCTTTGCCTTCTTTAGACATGTGATCTTGGACAAGGCCCACACTCTTATTTATTTATTTTTTTTTTTTTAAGTTTTTTTCGCGCACAATGGCTCATGCCTGTAATTCCAGCACTTCGGGAGCCCATGGGTTCAAGACCAGCCTGGGCAACTTGGCAAGACCTCATCTCTACAATAAATCAAAAAATTAGACAGGTATGGTGGCATGTGCCTGTAGTTCCATAGCTACTTGGAAGGCTGAGGCCGAAGGATCGCCTGAGCCCAACAGGTCAAGGCTGCGTTGGCCGTGAGCATGCCACTGCACTCCAGCCTGGGTGACAGAGTGAGACTCCGAGTCAAAATAAATAAATAAATAAGCTTTGTTCTTTTTCTTTTTGAGTCAGGGTCTCACTGTCATTCAGGCTAGAGTAACACGGTCACAACTCACCACAGCCTCTACCTCCTGGGTGGTGTCCTGGATTCCAGATCAGTTTACCTTTCAGCACCCTCTCCCTGGCTCCTCTGGTCTTGTAGGCAGTTGGCTCTCTGCCCCCTTTCCTCCAGATTTGCTGTAGGCTGGGCCTAGAGGTGAGAATACGGTCTTATTTTCGTTTGTTTGGTTTTTATGGTTTTATTTTATTTTATTTCTTAAGCATTTTAAATTTTATTTCATGGACAAGATAATTTAAAATACAGAACGAATGCTATGAAGAAAAGTTCACCCAGACAGTAGGTCTTGTATTATGTTACATAAACTGCCCGTCACAGAAAAAGTTGCAGCAAAATAATACATCTTGGGACAAATATCGCACATGCTTATCATTATTTCCTTCCTTCTGTTTATGTTAGATGTAATTTATTTTCTTTTTTCTAGCTTCTTAGACTATTGATTTAGATACTTATTTTACTCAAATAAAGACATCTAATGCTATAGAGATCCTTTAAGCAACTACTTATCTGCTTTTTACAAATTTTGATATGTTGTGTTTTCATTTTCATTTATGTCACATTTCCTAATAAGCCTTTTAAATCATGTATTATTTAGAAAGATATTATTTAATTTCCAAATACATGGAGATTTCTCAGATATACTTCTGTCACTAATTTCTAGTTTACTTATGTTGTGTTTAGAAAACATACTTTGTGTGATTTCTATTTTCTTTTTTTTTTCGTTTTTATTTTTCTTTTTTTGTGTGTGTTGGAGTCTCACTCTGACACCCAGACTGGAGTGCAGTGGCCGCTCTCGGCCACTGCAGCCTTGACCTGCTGGGCTCCAGCAATCCTTCCACCTCAGCCTTCCAAGTAGCCGGAACTATAGGCGCACACTACCACACCTGGCTAATTTTTGATTTATTGTAGAGATGAGGTCTCGCCAAGTTGCCCAGGCGGGTCCCGAACCTGCAGGCTTAGGCAATCTTATTTTTCACCAAAGCAAAAGCATCTTGAGGGCAAGAACCAGTACTGTTTAATTTCATTCCCTTATACAAAGCATGATTCCTGGCACATGGCATATGAATTTTGCTGAACTGAATAAAGTTTCCATGATAAAGATATTTATGAATAATCCACACATATAAGTTAATTTTTCATGAAAATTCATATTTCTATCATTTATTGACTCATCAAATACTTACTGATACCTGTAATGTGCCAAGCACTGGATCAGGTAATGGCATACAACAAAGACCAGGGCAAACTTGAGCATTGCTCTTATACCACTCCATTTCATAGGAAAAGCAATCAAGGAAACAAATAAAATAAGTATTTACAGATTTAAGAAAATAAACAGGCTGCCACTGCCAAAAGGAGAATGGGGGGGTGGGCTTCTGCCATGTGGAAGATTGAATCTACTGCTTCACTACTACTATGCTGTCTTCTATGGAACCCAAATATCATTAGAAAACAAGTCAAAGCCGGGCTCGGTGGCTCAACCTGTAATCCTGCGCCTTCGGAGGCCGAATTGCGTGGATTGCCTGAGCCCGCGGGTTCGAGACCCGCCCAGGCAACTTGGTGAGACCTCATCTCTACATAAATCAAAAAACTAGCCGGGCGTGGTAGCGCGCGCCTGTCGTTCCGGCTACCTGGCTGAGGTGGAAGGATCACTGGAGCCCAGCAGGTCGAGGCTGCGGTGGCCGGGAGTGGCTAATGCACTCCCGGCTGGGGG